>NC_133774.1:111440842-111498684 GCF_003597395.2 Chelonoidis abingdonii
TCCCGAGCCCAAAGGCGCGAAGTTCCATGGTCGATGAGCATGTCCTTACTGCCCACAAGCAATTTTAGTTGTCACACGCGTCAGGAGAATCTATATATCATTGGTCGCTTCCTCACTGTCACTTTGAATTCCATTTTTCTGCCGCCAACTCACCTGGAGAAAGGGTAGCTGCTTGAGTCAAGGCTCACTGGGGTTCTGTGCATTGGGAAAGGCAGAGAGCAGTGGGGGAAATTGCACGAACCAGATCTCCTACATTTTCCACGAGGGGATTTTATTCCTTCCAGAATATCGCTGCTCTGCGTCACGCTTTGGCTTAGAGATGGGAGGGTCTTCTCGCCGCAATGTGGATTGCGCGCCGCTGGGTCCCCTATGCAGCTTGTCTTGTCGCCGCGAGCAATGGTCCCCACCCCTCGCGGCAGCAGTGATGTGCGGGACGGCAATTTAAGCCTCCCTGACTGGACAACGCGTACCAGAGCTCTCCCTATAAACTTGTCCGCGAAGCGATTGCCGCCGCTCGGCTGAAACTTTTGCAGAGATTACAGAGCCAATTACCGCAATGATAGACAAATCATGGGCTATTCCACATTCTATGGCATACATGCAGGCAGGCAGGCATATCCATACCCCTCGCGATCCTCCCAAAACAATTTCCCCTCCTTAAAATAAAAGTGCTTACCAGGACACGCTCTCTGCTGCTTCTTCTACCACAATTCCAGCTGCTCGCGATAGCTGTGCTAGCTTCCCCTGGTGGCTTGCAGACAGAGCTCCTGGCTGCTATGCCTCCTGGGACTCCGGTGCGTGTCTCCCACCCCAGACCCTCACATATCGGGTTCCTCCACACACACACACCCTTTCCCGTGCTCTGAACTGTCCATCATTGGTCCTCGGATTTGGAGTGGGGTCACACCCAAGTTATCGCATCAGCTCGTTGTAAAAACGGCATGGTCGTGTTGGCATGCACTCTGAGCGCTGGGTTCTCCTCTGGGCTTTTGCAATAGGCACTCCACAGCTCCTTTACTTTAACCCTGCACTGGTGCATTCCCGTTCATGGCCCCTTTGCAGCCATGGCTTTTGATATCTGCTCCCGTTAGGTATTCACTCCTTCTACGGCTGAGGAGCGCAGCTGTGCTCACAGCTTCCTCACCCCAACGCGATGAGTTCCTGAAGCGGCTCAGTTTGGGGCGATGGAAGGCATGGTCCTGTGATTGAATACTTGACTTGAACTCCACGGACCATGGTTGAGAAAACAGGTTAAGGAAATTTTTAATAATTCCCCGGGGCATTTAAAGGAACGAGTCACCGAGTCCAGGGCAGGGAGGTGTGGAACTGAGCAGAATGGCCAAAAAAGGTATGCTGGATACCTTCCCTAACTACCTTGGAGGCCAATAACAGCGCTTTTGGTGTCCCACACCTGTTGAGCGAGCGCTGCATCACCAGCACTGGAATCGCTACAGCCCGCAAGCAGACCAGGTGTTACAGCCAGATCTGCAGCCAGGTCATTGCAGCGCTGGCTGAGCTTTGTAGTGTGTTCAGCAGAGTTGAGTTGCAGTGCTGTAAACCCCATCACCAGCGCTTGCAACTCGTCCAGTGTACCAAAGCCCAGAGTCTCTGGCGCCTCTGCTAATGCTTTTGAATCAAAAGCCCAAGCCTGTGTTTGATGCAAATTACCTATACTGATAATAAGGACCAAGGTGAGAACTGCCAAGCACAAAAAGAAGCTGCAAATAAAGAACATACTCTGGTCAGCAATAAATTGGTCTACATTAAAAGGCATGGTATAACAATGATACATTTAACTAGATTTGATGCTAATGTTATTGTTCATATTAACATTAAAATAAATTAATGTTATTAAGTACCCCTGTAACAACTATATAGTGTGTATGATTTTTGGAAAACTCTTTAAAGTAATATGGTAATTGATGCTTCTCGAGCTAATTACCTGTGGAGAATAAAACTAAAGCTGTAACCAAGCAGGAAAAACATTACAACTTAGGTCTGCTATATAGAAGAAATAACTTTGAGTACACACCTCATGAATTTAATACTAACAGTGGAATAATTTCCGCCATAACCCTTAAAAGTAGAAGCATTAAAACCTGGCCTGCCTATAACAACAACATTCAACAACAAAAAAAACATAAGAAAATATAGAGGTAATTTCCTCTGTTTTGCCTGCAGTTCAGCAAGCGGTATTTGTAAAAGAAAGGAATCTTCAATAATAATCAATGCCACCCCAAAAGCGCATAGAAAAATGTAGATATTTGTCTTTCAGATAATCCAAAGTACGTATAATGGCTGTGATGTGTAATTCTTGGGGAAAAAGTGTTTAAAATAAGTGTTAGCAACTCCTTCCAGAAGACAAATGTTATGTTAGTAAATTACTGTGCTTTACCAATAATCTCATTTACTATTTGCCTAATACACAAGCAACAACAACAAAGAGCTCCGCTTACTGTAAGCACTGATTGAGCTGGAGTGTTCTTATCCAGCATTAGGCAAGGAATGGCAAACAGTTACCACATCATCTGTTTTACTAAAAAAGGTAACATAGTTCCAAAAATTAAATAACTAATAAAATGGAAAACCCGACCATATCATAATCTAGACTATCACACCACCAATGGTTGACATGTTAAAGAATTGCCACTTACCATACGCTTCCTTTGTTAAAACATATTTCTGATGGTCTCCCACAACTACTGGCATACTAATGTTTACTATCCCTAATTGTGTTTTGGTTTTAAATGTGTATGTGTAATTGAATGTTTAATGTGCATAGTGATTAAAACAAATGTCGTGCAAAGCTAAAGCCACGGCCCAATCACCCCCAGTATTTTTATTACGTGGACTAAATAAGAAGTGACCATGCAATTAATAATCTTTAGTGTCAAAAAGGGGGCATATGTAGCGAGCAGATTTCTATAATGTTCCATAAGAATCTAAAGTATATTTGATTTCATCCAGCTCGCCACTTTTTTTAAATAGCAGAAGAATGACCCCTGGGCACTATAAGATTCTGTTTTCCAATATTGCATTACAAATTGGTGCCCTCTCTTAACTCTTGTTTTAAGATTTAGTAGTAAGAGACAGGATTCTCTATTGTGTTATGTTAAGTAAATAGAGAAAATTAAAGGCGGGGTCTCAAATGTAAATCCTCTTGAGTTATCAATTGTAAAACTTAGCAAGGTTTTAATTGCAATGCTTTTTTTTTGCTCAAAATAAAATACACTGTTTGTTTCTCAATCTATTTGTGTGAATGAGGATGTATGCATTCAGAAAAGATAAGGTGGAAGGCCATTGTTATAGCCAGAGTCAAGGAAAGAGTTAGTAAGAGACTTAAAGAACATCAAATAATCATCAGGCACTCTGCTACTACCCAGATGGCTGTGTGCGAGACTTCTCGTGACGCAATCTTCAGACCCCAGTTGGTGGATACAGGCTCGCAGTAAGAATGCTCCACCCCAGGTGAGACCCATCATCACCCTCAGGACCACCGGAGATGCAGAGGTTTTGAGACTCCGGCAAAAAGAAGACATTGAGAACAGCTACGCCACAATAGAACTTACAATCATGCTCTCGTAAAGGGTGCCGGGAATTCAGACGGCTACATAAAGATAAGGGGCCAAGAAGAAGCAGAGTGAGCTAGCGCCTGCTGCCTGAGTGACATGAAACTGTGACTGCAGTTCCCTCATTGAGGTTTGTCAGATCAGAAGGCCCGCCTCCAAACTTATGCACCTCTAGTTGGTTACCTGCGGTCCTCAGCTGGTTAGTGTACTTAAGGTCTTGGGGAGTCGAACAACTGACAATTCTTTGTATTTCAGCAGCACAATGGGAATAGCTCAGACCCTTCAAGTATTTCTAAATGCTAGGTCTGCAGCCACATCCCATCCCACTCTCAAACTGGTGTTCCTGTCCTGGCTACCCATTCAATTCTACACCCACCTCACTGGAGGACTTTTGTCCGTTTAACACCAATATGCGAACAGTAATACCACAACCTTGGAAAAGAGTGCTATTGGCAGTTCCTTTATCCCACATTGGGGGCAGTAATAACAGGCAAAAAAGGTTCCTGAGGTATACAAGCAGTAGTTAAATAATGGCAAATAAAACCGTGAGAACGTTTAGAGCCCTGCGCCAAGAAACAGGGGGCGTTCCGAACAGGTGGCCCCCAAACCGTCAGGCATATAGACACTAGAGCTGGCGGCCAAGGAGGGACTGTGCTCTCATTAGAAGCACATGTTGATGTGTTTGTATTACCTGACATAATACAATGAGGTAAATTAGATCATGGCTAGCCACTTAGAACCAAATCACATATCTTCCCCATGAAGAGCGAGTTCTTATGGAGTGGCTAAGTAACCTGTTCAATCTCTGAGCATAGGGGAAACTGGTTGTTCACGGGAGCCCGTAACTTACCTTCCTGTCTGGACCTTATTGATTTTGTATGTCTTTCATTTAATCCTCCTGTTGTATCCAGAATTGTCGTCACCAGGGATGCCCAGCAGAACAGTAGTGCTAATATGATGATTTTGGAATATCACGATAAACAAAGAGATAAGAATGGGTAATTTGTGCAGACCCGAGTAATTGTTGGTCATGGAGTGCGCTTGACCAAAGAAGAGATTGTGAAGTAGGAATGAATTATATTTGTGAAATAGAAAGGATTAAACATGGCTGTCTGTACCTTTAAGGCAAAACTGTTGGAATGCTGCAATCCAGGTGTAGGAATCAGACAATTAACATAGAACAACTGCACCGTTTAAGGCAATTGGTGAAGTATTAGCCTTAATCGATAAAGAAGTTAGTAATAAAGTAGATATGCATACGCTGTTGCCCCAGAGTGAATTTTACTGTTTTGCTTTTCTTTGTCCCTTTCGTCTAATTCTCCGCTCTTTATCTTATAAATAAATGTTTGGTCATCATAGTGTGAAAGTAGATTAATTCATCATTGTAAAAATTAAGAGTGCGATTAAGAAAGTTGTCATGCACCTTTAAGTTAAATTGTTGGAATGTTGCAATCCAGGTGTCAGGAACACAGACATTAGCATAGAACAATTAGCCACATATTAAGGCAAATTGGAAATATATTAGCAACTATAATACGATACCATCAAGTTAGGACGTAGATAGACCGGAATATGCATGCTGTGTAGCAGGTGGTTTTTCATGTCTGTTGCTTTCTTTGTCCCTTTGTCTAAACTCCTGCCCTTTTATCTGTATAAATAAGATAGTTTGTGTCTTGTATGGTGCTCACATATTCTGAATGTTATTGGCGGAGCGCTGCGCTAATAAACAGAGTGGTCTGACAAATTGTGAGTCCTGGATCTAACTTTGACAATAGCCACTCACATTATCTGGGTGTTATTGGTGGAGTGCTGCACTAATAAAACAGAGTGGTCTGACAAATTGTGAGTCCTGATTCTAACTTTGACACTTTGAATTTGAGTCATCTGCACAACTACAGATCACTAGTGACTGAGGGCAGATTGTAGTCTAAATTCTCTGCTTTGACTCACCACTCAGATCGATTCATTGATTTAAAAAAATCTTCCACATTTCAGGTTCCAGCCAAATAAACTGGATATCCAGGTGTAAATTGAAGAAGATGTACTTCAGCTTTCAAGATCTCAGTCTGTGTGTCTGCAAGCACAGTTCTTTAAAACTACAAGCCTGAGTTGCAAGCACCAAATCATCAGCACACTCAAACATCTTTGCTATCATTTCAGGCATATCACTTGTGTATACATTGAAGCATTTTGGAGTGTGTACAGTGCCTTGTGGCAGCCCATTATTCAAAGTGCATGGCGTGCTGGTTTAACCTTCAAGGTATAGGCGCATCCTTCGGCTGCTAAGTATGGTGTTCAGCAGCCTGAGAAGATGCACATAGGGGATCACTTTGGCATGTTTCAGACGCAGACCATCTCTCCAGACTGTGTCATATGCCACTGACAGATTCATAGAAGCAGTACCAGTCTTGAGTTTTTGTTGGAATCCAGCCTTGATGTTTGTTATGAGGGCCAGGAAAAGGTCACAGCAACTTCTATGCAGTCAAAAAACATCTTGTTCCTAGAGTAGACTGGTGTCCACAGTGGTTTGGTTCACAATCATACACCTAGTAGGTGGTGCTCAAGAGGAAGGTTTGCATATAAATGGAAGGCTATGAGTCTTCCAGGCTTTAGGAGTGCAATGACGTTGGTTTCTTTCCACATCCAGGGGATTTCACTGGTCTCCAGGATATTGGTGAAAAGCTGTATCATCCATTTCTCTGCCAGTGGACCCAGGTTATATAGGAACTCAGGATAAATAGTACCTTTTCCTGCTGCTTTTCCCAATTTCATGCATTGTTCTCTTTATTTGGGAACAGTCCAGACCATTGCGACGATAAAGTGTATGTGGACATCACTTACCAGAGTTGATGTTGGACTTCTCTACAATACTGTTTGTCCACTGGCTGTTTTGATGTCCACAAAAGTTTAGCAGTGATGGCTGAACCTTCACCGTTGACCTAGTGGCATATTTGGGATTTTGCAGATTCCAGGAGCATCTGCTCAAGTATGTGAACTTCACACTACTCATGATAAGCAAGGGTATCAGAATCTTGATCTAAATGCATTTTAATTATTACTATCCTCTTCGTTTATATAAGAAATCTAAATGTACTCATTTATTGAACCCAGAACCTCCGAATTGAATCTTAAAATTCATAAATTTTATTTCCCTTCAACTTTATTCACATTTCAATATAATTATCCTGTGGGAATGCTTATTGCAATTCATTCATTATAATAATAATAATTATTATTATTATTCACCACCATGTGTGAACATTTCTTTCTTTTTATTTTCCATGTGCAAGTGAGCCACTACATTTAAAAAAAAAAAAAGAACCTATGGAAATATCAGTAATTTACATTTTTCAATGCACAAAATTAATAAAACAATTGCCATAATTAAAGATGTTTGGCATTCCCATAGACTAGTGTTATTAACCTTACACATTTTATCTTATATTTCACAGTATTTAATAAGAATAAGATAATTATATGCCAGCTGACAGGTTGCATGCAGTTGTGTCATTGTAATTTATGGATACATTCTTTAAAAAAATCCAGATTGCTATTTTCATTTTTGGAGGTTTCACTAGGGGCTAATCCTGATTCACAACCAAGGAGCTGTGAAAAGTTAATTCCCTTAACTTTGGGCCTTATCATCCCCTGCTGTGGAAAAAACTGTTAGGATGAGACAAAGGGTCACTAGAAATTCTATTTTCCATTCTCTTATTTGGAGGAAAGGGGGGTTCTTTCTTTTTAATGTTCAGCCTCATCTTGAGAATAGAAGGAATATTCTGGAAAGTATGTGGAGCCATAGGCTCGCAACCAGGGTGCATCAGCATAAGTCTTTGGGTTGTATTACGAAGAGTCAGCATTTCCTAGTTGCTCCCTGTACTTCCATCCTTTTGGTTGGTAATACAGCTATCTCAGAGCCACGAAGTAATTGCTTGCCCTCAAGCATCTGCACTGTATCCTCACAAAGGAAATTCACCAGGATTATGGAGGATCATGCAAAATACCTCAGCTGTTCATCTGGCTCAGCATGCCCCCTATCAGCCTAGAGAGCATCAATCCCACAATGGTATCATGCCATAGCTTCCACAGGCTCAATGGCAGAGGACAGCATGTATCAGAGCCGATGCCCCCAGTAAAATACACCACTGGCTTTTGTTCTCCTATACCTACACAAGTGAAGTTGCTTATGTGAGGGAAGGATGTAGGATGTCACTGGACTGGAACATAAAAACCAGGGTACAGTTCTTGGCTCACTCACTGACTTCTTCTGTGACCTTAGGCAACCCACTTAATCTACTCTGGTCCTCCATACTCCATCTGTAAAATAGGGATAGTACGTGCCTATCTCACAGTCTAATAATGATTGCAAAATGCTCAGATGCTAAGGCAATGAGGGCCATATAAAGAGGTAGATAATCATCTAATGCTATTATAGGAAAATAAGGGTCCTCACAGATGACATCAGTGCAGCTGGGCAGATGGCCTCATGATTAACACTCAGACAACATCACCAGTCAAGTGCATATACACATTACACTCACCACCCCCGCCCCCAAAAAGGCTACCATAAACCAGAACCTTGCTGAGGTTAGTATTTATTCTTACTCTCAATGATTACATATTTTAAATAACTGTGTCTTTTTCTGCCCCTATTTACTCAGATGTTGCTTCTATTGACTTTAAATATCCTGGTTAAGTTAAAACTCCTCAGTTTTTCATAATGGAGACATTTCTGGTAAACTGGAAATGATACCACAAACAAACGAAAGCAGCAATGTATTTCCTACTGTGTCTTAAGCTGTTTTTTCCCCACTGCAACTTAATAATTGTTTTTCTTGTGCCAGAAATGATAATTATTTTAAATTAAATAGAATAATGGCAGACATTTTAAATTATGATTAAAATTTGCAAAAGTGCCTAAATGATGTAGGAGACCCAGCTCAAAAATGATATATTGGAATTGGAAAAGGTTCAGAAAAGGGCAACAAAAATGATTAGGGCTATGGAATGGCTGTCATATGAGGAGAGATTAATAAGACTGGAATTTTGCAGCTTGGAAAAGAGACAATGAAGGGGGGATATATTAGAGGTCTATAAAATCATGACTGGTGTGGAGAAAGTAAATAAGAAAGTGTTATTTACTCCTTCTCATAACACAAGAACTGGGGGTCACCCAATGAAATTAATAGGCAGCAAGTTTATAACAAACAAAAGGAAGTATTTTTTTTCACACAACGCAAAGTCAACCTGTGGAACTGCTTGCCAGAGGATGTTGTAAAGGCCAAGACTATTACAGGATTCAAAAAAGAACTAGATAAGTTCATGAAGAATAGGCCATCAATGGCTATTAGCCAGGATGGGCAGGGATGGTGTCCCTAGCCTCTGTTTGTCAGAAGCTGGGAATGGGTGACAGAGAATAGATTACTTGATGATTACCTGTTCTGTTCATTCCATTTGGGGCACCTGCCATTGGGCACTGTCGGAAGACAGGATACTGGGATAGATGGACCTTTGGTATGACACAGTATGGCTGTTCTTATGTTATGTTCATTTTCAAAAGTAACCTAGGAAAGGGTTCAGGCTTAGGGTATGTCTGCACTGCGATGATGATGATGACAACAATGACAATGAAAAAGAAGTAACATTTTTTTACAGCAGTCTGGCTAGGATGTCATTTGCCTCATGACTACGAAGTCCTGATGAAATGCTTGTAGCACTGCAGTCCTACTGAAAAAAGGCGATAAACTTGTGTTACTACACAGACAACAATTCAATTATACACAACTTTACTAAAATGAACAGTCCTCCTTATAGCTAAAGCCAATAGGTACTAATTTTCCACTAAATACAAATGGTTATGAAGCAATACATTTCTTCAAGTAAATGTGATAAGGGAAGTTGGAATAAAAGTTAAGCATGTATTCCATTAGGGGCTGCCTAACCGTTTTTAAAGACAAATAGTAAAGACATGATGTAGAAAAAAAGAAATTTTATTCCTGGGCCAGAATTAAATACATATAAGGCTAATTGCTAAATGTACATAGGTTTTGTAAAATGTTTAATAATGAAATCTACAGGCATGACCCTTTTGATTGGTACTTTAGTTCTAATTTACTTTTTAATATACTACAATAAAAAGTGTTGTGAGGTTAAAAAATTGTACAGCGTGGCTCAGAAAATGTGATGCAATTTAATATTTTATGTATTCCACAAAAGGTCCCAGGTTTAAAGAGGTCTTTATGATTCGTTTGATCAGTAAGGTGTGGTTCATCAGAAGCTCCCAGAGCAGCGGTTTCTGCCATTCAACTGGTGACAATTGGCAAAGAGAGCTGTTTTTCCTCTTCTTTCTGCCTTTTTTTCCTTTCTAGCTGTTTTAAAACTTTCTTGTTTCTCTGAAAAGTGGCTTTAGAACTGTACTGTGTACAATGTAACTAACACCAAGGTTATACATTCTCCTTTTCATTCATACTTTGGTGTCTTTGTGCTATTGTTTAGCAGACTTTGTTTAAGGATGTACTCTGTAAATGTAAATGCATAAAATATTTTTCTCTCAAAATGCATGTATATATGTATTAACATTTCTCCTCTATTCCTCTGTTGGTGAAAGTTTTGTAGATTTATTTAATTTATTTAGAAATGTAGTAATTGCATATATATATTTTTTCTTAAAATGAGGCAGTTGATTATAGAACAGCTGCACTCATCTGTATGTAACTCTACTGGTATATTTTCTCTCTTGACCACTAATACTTTGCAGGCCTTCTGAAACTCTTTAATCAAAGTTATTTAGAAATCTAGTAGCTGCATCCAAATATTTTCCTTTAGAAATGAATTTTATTATTTCTTTTACTAGGATTTTGTGTTTAATTACTTTATTAAAATTGGCTAATTTCATAAAAACATTGTTTTCTAAAATGAACTAGATATATAAAACACTTATTTTTTCCACGGTTACTAGATTTTGTAAATTATTTAATAACGTTATTTAAAAATGTACTAACTGCATAAAAATAATTTTTGCTAAAAAAGCATGATTATATGTCTGTAATAACATTTCTTTATTCCTCTGCCCTTAAGGCTTTATTTAGAACTGTACTAAATGTGTAAAAACAGCTTTTCATCTTAAAAATGAGAAAAAAAACATGAGTTATATTTATTCCTTTAGTTCTAATGCTTCCACTAAGTATGAATTAAATAATTTTTAAAAATAAACCAGTGTTTTATTTAAATGGCTACCAGGACCAAAAAAATGCACATGTCCAAATATGAGACAAAGGGGCAAGACATAAAGCAAAAAGGGAGTGTGGAATCCTGACAAAAAGTATTTGATGAGAAAAAGTATAGAGTTAAAATAACCGATAGTGTGGTAGTATATCACACCTGCAATCTGCCTGGTTAAGCGTTCCCCATCTAAAACATGAAGATGCCATTTATCTACAGTGAGAGAGAAACAACAGGACTTTGAGAAGAGACAGAACGCAGAGCATATAGCATTGGCACAAATTGACCCTGGAACCTTAACGGGCATATTTAATGCTCTTCCATCTCTACTGCAGCAGTAAGCATCCTCTGCCTCCCATGAGACTGGACAAAGGCGGTTAACCTTTTTCCTGCCCATTAAACAGTCTTCTGCAGCTGACCAGTTTAGGATCCCAGTGGCACAGTATACTTCGAGGCATGGTAAGTTTTTTCTGGCTGACTGATCCTGAAGTAAAAACTGGTATCTTGCAACTGATTTTGCTAGGACTGTAGAGATCAGATTGCTTGGCTGGAATGGAAATCAATTGCTATTTTTACCAAAACTCCACAAAAATGCTCTCAGTTTGCAATCAAATCACAATCTAAAAGCCCCTTGCAGATTAGTTTTATTGGCTGGATTTATACTGTAGAACTGATGACATTTTGTCAAAGAATATACAACGCCTCTTTTCTCTCAAAACTACTGCACAGTTTTGTTGATACTTGCCAAAAAGCAACAGATGTCTGAGCAGTCATCAGTTTCAGAATCTTATCATTTATGTATATGTTCCCAATATCCATTTTAACTGAACATTCCAATACCCCTGATTTTAATCATTACCCCTGTCCAAATTAGGGTTGCCAACTTTCCAATTTCTGGAAACTGGACACCCCTGCTCCCCCCTGCCCCCTGAAGCCCTGCCTCCTGCTGCACCCCTCCACCAAGGCTCCACCCTCCACTCACTCCTCTTTGCCCCTCACCTTGCTCCCAGCCCGGGGACTGCTGCACTATCCCCACCCTACCAGTAGGGGCAGAGGAAGCTCTCTCCTCTCGCTGCGCCTTCCCCACCCCAAGCACATTCGGCCCCTGTCCCCAGCAGCTGGGCCCAGGAGACATAGGCGCCAGCTTCCTCTGTGTCTGGGGGGTGCTCAATCCCCTTCTCTGCCCTAGGCCCCACCTCCACCCAACCCCTTCCCCCAAGCCCCCATCTCTTCCTTGCCTCTTCCCACCCATTTCTGTCCCCTTCCCTGAGTGCGCCCCATCCCTACTCCTCCCTCTTCCTCCCAGAGCCTTCTGCACACTGCGAAACTGCTTATTGCCGTGGAGGAGTGACACTGGGAAGGAGCTGATCAGCAAGACTGCTGGCACTGGGGGAGGAGGGGAGCTGCCTGATGGTGGGTGCTAAGCACCCACTAAATTTTTTTCCATAGGTTCTACAGCCCTGGAGCACCCACAGAGCCAGCGCCTATGCCAAGATGGTGGCAGCCGACCACCACCACCGCCTCACACAGCCAGTCTCTCTCTCTCAGGCAGCCCAGCTGCTTTGCTGGGCAGCTAGGCTCTCATGCCGACCGAGAGTGGAGCAGCTGGCAAGAGAAATGGGTGGTCCAGCCCTTTCTGCTCCCTTGCACATTTCCGGTTCAGCCTCTGACCCTGGCAGCTGGACCTGGACAGTAATGATCTGGCAGTGAAGGCTAATTTCCCATGGTTTCATGATGCTTTTCTATGGGAAAGAGACTGTCTGCTACCATGTACAGCACGTAGCACCTTGGGGCTCTATCATTGGTTGGATGCTGCAGATTCTGCTGTTATACAAATAATTAATAGTACTACTGTACTAACAACAGTGGCACTAATTCCCTAAACCACTCATTACTCATTTCGGGCTAGATAGTGCAATCCTTACTCACACTGGTGAGTGCTTATATTTTATTGTCTTCAGCGGAAAGGCTTGTGGGAATGAATAAGGGATGCATAATTTAACCATTAGCAATCAGAGATGGTCTAGTTTTTTAAATTATAGTCCATCATTATAAAACAACCTGTGTGCAGTGTAAATTAAACATTTCAAAAATATTATTTTCATCAAAGACAATAGTTAAAAATTGTCATATAATAATGGGATTGTATTAAGTGTTCAACACACGTGCATCATAAATGTTATAAACATCCACATACATATATTCAAGAGAATGCTTTCAGTCACCTTTTTAAATAGTATTCTTCATGTTTTGTTTGGTGCTACATTATGCTCTAATTCTTGCTTAATGGCATAAATGTCGCTGTTTGGTGCTAAGCCTAGTTATTATGAATGATGTTTCTAATTATACTAATATAAACAATACAAACAGGAATATTGATGCCGTCAGCTGCCACTTTTGATACTCTGAGGCATAAATGAAAGTCTAGCAAATAAAAAACATACTTCATTGATTATAGAGGTGTGCCAGACTATTCAGAAATAATTGTACTAGCTCATGAACAATGGCACTATCTGCTCTCACCTTGCTGTTTGATTATAAATCAGATACCAGCACCTAATGGGTATCTGATCTGCTAGTGAGATTTCCTTCATACTATGGTGTCAAGTTATATCAACTCTTCTTGTGACGAAATGTAGCTTCTACCATATGCTGACATATGCAAGATGCTGAAGTGTCATAACCAACACATTGCAATGTGATCTGCCACCCATGAAATGGGCTGCTTCAGAAAAACAATGTCAGTGCTAGAATACACTCTGACTTTTACAGGTACTAAATCCACTGAAGTGTATAAATAAAATGCCTTAAAATTATCCATAACTTGCGCAGTTTTTCTGCCAGTATTAAACCATACGGCTAATTGTAGCTGCACTTTGGACAGAGTGCAGCTAACCTTAACAATACTATAGCACTAAAATGGCAAGATTTTATTTTAGCCACTACAACAAACATTAGCTTTCAGCTATTATAAGCTTATTTGTTAAGATTTGCATTAACCTTCTGGTATACACAGCTTCTTTAGGACTGCAGACTGATAGCAAAAGTTCTTGAACATATTAAGCACGGTTATAAATCAGTGTAATGAGATAGCTATAATGTAGTCTGTCAGCAAACATAATATATATGTAGTTTTGCAAAAGAACATATATAATATACATGTAATATATACTGTTTTTCCCAGCAAATATATATATATAATGTTTGCTAACAGACTACATTATTGCTATGGTAGTACACAGATTTATAATAGTGCTTAATAAGTGCTAGAATTTTTGCTGTCAGTAATATGGTATGTAATATATGCCATTCTTGCCCAGCAAGATAGTGTGCCTGTAGACTGCAAATAGATTTGCACTAAAGCTGGTTTAGTGTGATTTTGCATCAGCATTTACAACACAAAGAGTAGGAGTGATTTTTTTTTTTAATTTAAAAATTAGAAGCATTTTAACTGGGAGACAAAAAGGGCCCAGCACTGCAATTTTTTACTAACATGAATAGTTCTATCATGGAAGTCCAAATTGGCTGCTTTTGGCTGAGTTGAAGGTAGCCCTAAGACATTTTATTTTGGTACTTTAAATGAGGTGTGAAATAAAGCAGCTCACTGTCTTGTTATTTAATTATCATAAGTATTTAATACAATGTAAAACTCTCAGAGGCTGAGGAGTTTAGCCAGGCTGAATATTGTTGATCCCACTGACCCATTTAAAACAGTGTTTTCTCATACTCCAGAGCAAAGTAAATACAAACAATTAATGCATTAAATACAAAATGAAATTATTGTCTTCTTCCTTCAGAGGAAGATTACATAATGGTTCAACTTGCTTATTAACTTCCTTCTATTTCCTTTTACTGAAGCCATAACATAAAGATTCCCCCACGCCCCCCAACCAATATTATATGATATTTGGAATTTTTTCATAGCTTAATTTAAGTTTCATCCAGTTGTTTGAAAGACTGTCTGATCTGTTTCGGATTAGTTAGGTTAAATTCTATGTAGTCATTAGTTTCTCTTTGGTCTGCTAGGTGGATCTGAATTCTGATTCAACAGACTGCTGATCCTGATTTTTCCTTGTGTCTAAATTCTTTCCCCTGGCCTTAGCAAAGTAATAAAGAATGGACTCTGTTCTCTAATATTCTCTGTTCCATTCATTTTAATTTAATAATATCTCACTTGCTGTTTATCATATTCTTGTTACCATTTTTGCTGAAGCATTTATTTATTTATTTATTACCTACATCTTATTTCTGTCCATGTACTCAACTGCTATAGGATGCAGCTTAGCAAAAGGCAAGCTGTGAAGTATGTAAAGGTTGTATAAACTGCTTCTCCATCTCCATGGGCAGCTAAGTCCCGTTCTAAAGTGCAGATAATTTGTAAAAACATGTCTCCTAGTAACACTAAATGGTGTACTTTTGAATGCAGTCACAACCTAGTTTAATGTAGAATATTGGAATGTTCCTCTAATAAAGGACATAGCATAATGTCTAACAATTGAATGGGAATGGAAACTGATTTACCATCTCACACCTACAGGTGGCCACACTAGTGTCAGGTTGAAACAATAGCAGAGCCTTAATAAATATAAGGTTCTCAGAGCTAACAATATGAGCATTTTTTTTAAATAAATCAATAAGCTTTGCCCAATATACAAGATCAGAATAATATCATTCATTGCAGATTTTTCTTTTCTCCAGAGGACACAAATAAAAGAACCAATCCAATACAGTGCCTTTCATAATATACATGGAAATAAAACAGGGAAAATTTTTTTGTCTGAAACATTTTTTCAGTGAAAAATGAAGATACTGGTCAACTGGATCATACTGTGAAGTTGTGTTGATTTCACTGAACCGTTCTTTCAAAAACAAATGAACAAACACAACTAAAAATTCAGAAAAAATAAAACTTTTATATTTAGATTTTCAAAACAAAATGTTTTGATTTTTCAATTCACGACTGTTGCATTTTGAAATTTCCTTCAATGTTTTTAATTAATAATATTTCAAAAAGCTTGAAATTGAATCAAAGTGTCTAGTTTGAACCAAAAGAATTTTTTGTCAACTTTTCAAATTGCGGATTATTTTTCCATAGTTACCGATGAAACAGAAAATCAGTTATTTGCATGGGTCTATATAGAAAGAGGTTACACTTTCAGGGTTAAACTTTCATATGTGTTTGTGCCTGTTGCAGCCATCAGATCCTGCAATTATATTTGCAAATTTGGCGTGTGCATGCTAAGTGTACACAAATGTTGGTTCAGGCGCCCAAATGTTGCTTTTGACTGTGTAGTTAGTATGCACGTGTTTCTGTGAATGCCTGTGTTGTGGTTGCCTTTGTAAATGTGATCCTCAGTTTCCAGTTCATTAAAAATTTCCAGCATGTGAGAAGAGTATTATACTTCTATTACAATTACTTTTACAGTACATGATTGCTGATTAAGCATTTAAATTACATTGTTAATATGATTTACTCTGAAGATAACTATTGTTATAGTCAAGTGTTAGTATGGAATTGTAGCACAAAAACCATGTTTTAAAGCAATTATGACATTTGGCATGTTAATTGTAGGCCATGATGTATCCCTGTACACTGAGGGAAAACTATATATATAGAAGGGGCCAGATCTACCTCTTAGTATGTTTCACTCTGCAGTAATGGAATCTCCTACCTGCACCAGTCAACAGGATTCCAATACAAGATGTGGAAGCAAGGGGAAGCCACAGCATTGCACTTGGGAGTTCATGTTCAGCTGATCAGCCAACATAACCCCCAAATTTGTGAAATCATTACACAGTCTAATAAACAGGTAAGAAAAAAATCCCATTCAATATATTTTACAATATATTTACTCTCTTTAAACCACTTTCTCCTCATGATAGCCCCTGCACCCAAAAACAACTCCTCCCCTCTTCAAAGTTAGAGTCCTGCTTGGTGCAGAAGAGAGAGCTGGTTGTATCAGAGAGCCATTGATGGCATGCTGATTCTCAGAGTTGGCCCAGGCACCAACATGACATAGAGAAGCTACTGAGCTTGTGATGGTGGCATAAGATCTTCATAGACCCTCTGCCAGTGGAAGATAGGTATGGTGAAACTTACTCAACTGTGTACCCTTTAGATTCTGACTTATATCCTCCCTCCTCCAATATACCCCCTATGCTATGAGTTGTGTCCAGCACAGAATTCCCATGTTGGCACATTTCTGACTAGATTATGACACCTTTGTGCATCTGAGTGTTGAAAAGGGGCCAGAAGTGTAGAGAGAACTTAACCCTCAGCATGTATACTTGAACAGCCCCTATCCCAGGGCATATTGGAGGGATGTATTTTTGGACAACATGAGGGAACAGGAGATGCCAGTGAAAACTTCCAGTCTGCTGGGACAAAATATCATTGCTAACAGCTACATGGCCAATCTGTCTCTCTTAAATTTCAGTAGAACTCTCTAACAGCTCTGACCTTACCAGAAATTTGTCATGAGTCCCAGAAATTCCATTCTCAGAAAGATCAGGCAGTGCCATGAAAAGATGATAGAAGATGGACTGCCACAGGCGCATGCAGGAAAAAATAGTCTAGCAGAAAGTACAGTGAATTTCACAGCAGTGCTGCATGTATCATTTGAAAAACTAGAATGGAAAACAGAAGCCTGAGAGAAAAAAAAATCAGCTCTATCTCTTTGGACACTGGTGAGCTGAAGCAACAAGCATCAGAAACAGAAGATAATGCCCAGAAGACAAATGATTTCCAGCTCAAATTTTGTTCAAAATAAAATAAGGTTTGTTCCAAAAAATTATGCCAGAATTCTTAAAGCAGTGGGGTAAAATATACCGTAAGTGAAAGCCCCATGGCCAGAAGCTACAGAACAAAAAAAGCTCTCTACTCCCTCTATGAATGAAAGGGAAAAATGCTGCCTTACAGAGCTTCATTTACATAGGCTTACTACCCAGAATTCCTCTAGTGGCACTTAGACAGCATAACTATATATGAATTTGGATTTTCAGGGATGGTGAATTTTCAGAGTGGCTCAGAGAAGGGAAAGAACTCTTACCTTGTAACTCACTTCCAAGTAACTAGGATTCTGTTCAAGGGCTTTAAGTGTTCTTGGGTCCTCTGTTGTGGGGGACTTTGCTGCAAGAGACAATACAGACTGAGGACTTCACTGAGAGAGCAGTTGCAGAGGAGTTCATAACTAGAGGTGATGCAGAGGACAGCAGCAGAGCCAAGTGAACACTAATGAGGCTTTTTCTACCCAGCACCGTAATAAAGCTAAATCACTAAGCTAGTTAGGTGGTGGCACCTCAAGGCAACCAAGTCCCTTGAAACTGGAAGCAGATCTGCACAGATACATTTGGACAACTGCTACTTCCTGACCCAAACTATGAGGGGGGTTGGTGGATCAAAGGGGTAGCGTGATCAAGGGACTACTACCCGTGTCATATTCTCACTGGCGGGTGCAAAGGGAGTTAGATGGACTACTGCTAAAGTTTACAGCAGGGGAGCATATTTTATCTTTATTTGCATATATATTCTGTTCCTGTGTTTTCTCAAGTTTATGACTGCATTCCCATTCCCCCAATAAAGACTAGTCTCAGAGGACCTGCAAGTAGGGAAGTTCTGCATATTAACGGTAGCCAGGGAGGATGCGTTTAGTTTTTGTGAGGGATAGAGATTGTTTAGTTATTTGCCAAGAGGGACCCTAGATATATTGAGCCCAGCCCATTTTTCTGCCTTTAACCACCTCTCAGAAGTGTTACATATGCAAAGTGTATAGAGCCTTCCACAATGTACAGATTAAGTTCTCCCTTTTATATCCTGCTGCATTGATGAATATTAATAAGAAATCTACTCAGCTGTCTCTCTGCCAACTCCTATATTTACCTGTTTGATTCAGTCTCTGGTTTTCCCATGACTCTTTCAATTTCAGGAACCCTCTCCCAGGCTCCCAGGCAGCTGCCTGAATCTCTTGTCTTTCAGACAGCCTTTTGTGCTGCTGGGAGAAGGGGACTGAAATCTACTCAGAGGTTATGTCTTCTAGCACACATGATCTTCTGGCTCTCCTTCCCCTGTGGAGCCACCTAAGATGACACAAAATAGCATAAAAATAGCATTATGTTTTCTTTCTCCTTTTTTGGGGGTGGGATTTTCAAAAGTACTCAGCTTTGATCTACATTTATTCCCCTCAAAATCAGTAACAATTTGGCTGCAATTGGAGCAGAGACAGGGCAATGCTGAGAGCTTTTGAAAATCCCACCCTCACTTAACAGTTTATTTTGGTCTGAGAGGAAGTCCTGGTATTTTCTCTGATGTGGCTGTAATTTTAATTATGTCAAAGTCACTAGAGCTCAGGATAGATTTCTTTCTATTTTTGAGTATTAATCTAAATAAATAATGAAAAATATGACTAATTTAGGTTCGTGTGATATGTGCTGATATTTTCCCATTATCAATGTAGAGAATACACTTATCACTCAGTGTCAAAAAAAGTAGACACCAGAATAGATTATTACTTTAAACAGCAGCATGAGAAGAAGATAGAAGATGAATTGCCACAGGCACATGCTGGTGGGGAGTGTGTGTGTGGGATAAGAGATTATTTCCTTGTCTCAGAGAATCTTCCTCCTGAATGTTGTTATGCAAACATTGGCAATATAGTACTAACAGATCATGTTCTTGTATAGATGGCTACACTCTGCGCTGTGTAGAGAAACCCATTTTAGTTAAACATACAATCTCTCAGTTTCCTCTCTTTCCGGAGGCACCAGAGGATGATGCATTTTTTCCTCTTTAGCTTTTGACCAAATAATCAAGTCCCAGTACAATTAATCAGAAACAACAAGGGCTAGATTAGCTAAACAATTGTGTCAGATTATGATGGCATTCCCAGGATAGCTACCTCCATCTTGCCCATTAAAATGAGTTTTTCACAGCAGAGGGCCCCAATAAAAGAAAAATACAGTCTCAGGCTCTATTACCTGTCTCTGAGAACAGCCATGGGACCAGTGAGTGTATGGAGGAATGATTTGCATCTCTATGACCTGCCCCCACTCATCATGGGCCTAGTGCCTTGTTCCTAGTGCAGGGGTAGGCAACCTATGGCATGGGAGGCAGCACGCAAGCTGATTTTCAGTGGCACTCACACTGCCCAGGTCCTGGCCACTGGTCCAGTGGGCTCTGCATTTTAATTTAATTTTAAATGAAGCTTCTTAAACATTTTAGAAACCTTATTTACTTTACATACAACCATAGTTTAGTTATATATTATAGACTTATAGGAAGAGACCTTCTAAAAACATCAAAATGTATTACTGGCACGCGAAACCTTAAATTAGAGTGAATAAATGAAGACTCGGCACAGCACTTCTGAAAGGTTGCCGACTCTGCCCTAGTGCCTTGGCCCATCCAGTTCAACAGCACAGATCCCAGCTTTATGAGAGCCTTCCTAAAAGTCTTAGAATGATGTGGAGGAGACAGCTGACCTTTCCTTGCATGGGTAACGGGAGATTTGCATTTTGAGGGCTCTTTGAAATGTGAATTTCCAGGGCATAATTGGACTCAGGTAGATTAACGGTGGCCACACAGTGAAAAAATAACTGTCTTTGTATATACAGATGATCTATTAATCACAATAAGAAATACATAGCTTTCAGTTTTCACTTAATTTAAAAACTATAAAAGACTTCAGCAACTTTTCTGAATATAGGGCAAATGCCAGTGTATCTGAAACTCTGTTCTGGTGGTGCCATCTCCCAATCAGTATCACAATTTCAGTTTAAAATGCCTCCAGGATGAATCACATAGCTGGGAATAGAAATACCTAACAACCTTAATATGGTGCAAAAGCAGAATATCACACCTTTAATCCAAACTATTCAAATGATTTAAATGCAGTAGGAGGATTGATCTCCCTGTCTCTGTACTGAAAAGAGCAACTATAATAAAAATGAATATGCGCCCCCTGCTTCTATAACAATTTCAAATGTTCCCCCATGACATCAAAACTTATTTTTCCCCTAAATATTCCATAAAGCATTTTCAAAGTTTAATTGGACCAAGAAAAGACAAATCATATGAATTCAATACACAATTCATAGCATGAAGAAAGCACAGGAGGTTTTAATCTACCCCATTTAAATTAAATGTATTTCAGTATGAATCACAAAACATGAAGGTATTTCTGGGCAAAGAGAACAACAAATGGCAGGACAGAATACATGAACATATTTATTGTTTCTCAAATCAGAAACTAAGTACTCACTTCAAGTAACCAACAATTCTATGACAGACACAATACTGATTGGAAACAATGTAAAAAAAAGAGAAACTAAAATGTTATGACCAATTCTTAAAAAGTTATGTGAGATCTAAACTAACAAAACCACCTTTTTTTATTTACAAACACAATGATTTGATAACAAAGAAATTCATTTTTTAAAAAAATTCCATTCCCTAATCCCATGGTTAGAAAATATTTTTGACCAGATGTCACCAAAAAATCTTCTCTTCTCTTTGTAAAATATAATATAAATTTATTTCCTCAGCTATAGCCAAACTATGAGACTTGCATCATCATGCAGAGAAAGAGGAATGCCTGATGAAAGGCTCATAAACTATGGACCAGATGAGTATCTCCAGCCCCTTTGTACCACTCAGAGACGTAAACCATCTTGATTCTGGTTGTAAATCGACAGCAGAGAAATCTTCTTGTAGAGGGGAATTCCCCTGCGATCAATCCAGCAGCACCGATTTCTGTGCCAGCTGTCCCCTCACATCCCAGCACAGGGGATAGGGATGGGGAAGAGCTAGGCTGTGCTCTGCTACACCAGTGTTCCACTTCTGTAAGGTCCTTAGGGTTTTCTGTTGGTGGTATCTGACAGAGCAGCCCCTCAGATTTCACCTTGTCCTGTGCCAAGCAGAGCTTAAAGCAAGAGAGACTTGCTCCTGATATATCAGTTCTCTATAGTTAATGAATTACAGCAAATAAACAGTATACATTATTCAGAGAGGTTTCATTTCACCTCCTTTGTACAACAACATTTACAAAATCAGTCAACATTTGGAGAAAATGCTGTTAGACAAATTCAACTTTCTGTCACTCTCTATGGTCTTGTCAAAACATTCAAAGTTTCTGGCATTTAATCTGCGAAAAGATAGGCAAAATATTTAACACTGTATTTTTACCAGAATCAAAGGCACCTTTACTGGGTATCACTTTACAGTAAACAGGAATATAGCACAACAAAAATTGAACAGTCTACTGTTTTTCCTTGATCTTGCAAATAACTATATTATTGAAATAAACAACTTCATCCACCTACAATGGACCAATTGGCTATCTCTACAAGACTTTCTAGAACAGATAACTAGACATGGGCAGTTTTAAAATAGAAATGGATTCCAGTGCTTATGTGTTGTGATAAAGATCACCTAAGTGATGGCTTCTTGTTTGATTTAGGAAGAGATTTTTCTTTTACTTGCAATAGCCCTCTTTCACTTTTACTGCTATTCTGAGAAGAACCCCATACACCAGGGGTGGCCAACCTGTGGCTCCGGAGCCACATGCAGCTCTTCAGAAGTTAATATGTGGCTTCTTGTATAGGCACCAACCCCGGGGCTAGAGCTACAGGTGCCAACTTTCGAATGTGCTGGAGTGTGCTCACTGCTTAACATCTGGCTCTGCCACACGCCCTGCCCCCATTCCACCCCTTCCCACCCCCTCCCCTGAGCCTGCCATGCCCTCGCTCCTCCCTCTCCTCCCCCCTCCCCCGAGCCTCCTGTATGCCAAGAAATAGCTGACCGGGAGGTGCAGGGAGGCACTGATCAGCAGGGCTGCCGGTGGGTGGGAGGCGCTGGGAGCAGGGGCAGGGGGAGCTAATGGGTGGGGGGGCTGCTGACATATTAGTGTGGCTCTTTGGCAATGTACACTGGTAAATTCTGGCTCCTTCTCAGGCTCAGGTTGGCCACCCCTGCCCTACAGCATTTCCGGGGGCTGGTCTGTCCCCATTACACTTTGGAGGGGTAAAAAGTTAGGCTTATTGCCTCCTGAAAATCTCACCCTATCTTAAGTCATAAGAGTGGAAAACACTCTTTCTGTCCCAATAGTCTTCCTTCCCTGTTTTCTGTACTGGGGCTGAAAAATCTTCCTTCTTCCTGATACTGCTGCTTCCACTGGACCCTTGATATATGCTCTTGATTGATGTTGATGCATACCACATTTTAAAATAGCATGTTATAAGAGAAGGACTTATGTTTGTTATGTGTCTTGTGTCTGTTATAACTTATGTTATTATTTCATCTTTAAATGGAAAGGATTTCCTTTTTCTGCTGGAGTCAGCTGCCACTTTGAAGTCAGACTGACAAAGATTCTTATAGAATGGCACACTGCAAACTTTCAGCTTGAGACTGAGAACATGTAGACCCATTGTGCTAGACTCTGTATGTGCAGATAGCAAGTGAGACACCCTGCCCTGACATGTTCACAGTTGAAGGCCCTGATCTTCCAAAATAACCAGTTTCTCATCCTTCGGTATAGACCAAATGGCTATTACCTCCCTTCCAAGGCCCTTTGGCTAAGAAAACACATACTAAGAGGGGTTGACTCACCTTGTTGGCATTCTTAACTAACTTCCAGTGTAACCCTAAGGATTAAAGCAGGTTCATAAGTCTGTTTGAACCTCTGACTGCAAAACAAAACAAAAGACAGTTTATTTCCCCCACCCTCCCTCTTAAGGATAAGAGGTGCCTCTTCCTGCTGATTACTACAGGAAATATAGTAGACAGATTTACTAGTGCAGTTTAGCAAGAGTCCCAAGAGAGAAAGAGATTTCTTCTCACGTCTTTTAAAATAAGAAAGTATTCCAAAAGAAACAAAACATTATTATAGCACCTAAGTACCACCTGGTGTTATTTATCTTCCCAGTTTTCAGTCTCCTGCCGCAGTAGATCTGTCCTCTGATGTAATGTGTTAGGCTATTTGCCTGCATAGTGCTCCTTCTGCTGTCTTCAACAAATCTTCCCATTTCCCATGTGATTTTCTTTGGTTAAAAACACCCTATAAGTATTTCATGTGGCATTATGATTTGTTGCAAAGGAGAAGACTAAATAGTGCTTGACCTCACATAGTACTGTAGATCACCCTTGATTTAAAGTGGCAGTCTAAATTCTACACATTAGCCTGCACCACAACATTTTTAACATACCAATAAACCAGAGTTACTCCAAGGCAAACAGGGTTTTTTTTTCAGAAGCAACTTTCGGCATACAAATGTGAGTGTGTCTCAATAAAGTTATTGGCTCACAATACATTGCAAGCCCTAGTTTCTGATACAATTTGATCTCTGGATAAATAATTCTCATTGGGAAAATCAAAACCATCTTATCAAGCAGATGTGGAGTGGAGATTTACAATTTGCTGAAATCATGTACTCAAGGAGGTAAGAATAATGAAACTTTTAAGTTTCTTGAGGTCTAAGTTAAAAAGGGTCATGTGTATATATACACAATTAAAAGGAAGTTAAAATGGAGACAATGATTAAAATGGATGTTTTGGCTATGCAGCTTTCTTTGCCTTGCAAAATGAGGTAAACCAAGGATAAAATTAGTTGTACTTTGATTTTGCTTTGCTTTATCACAGAGAAGGGATGGCTTTTCTATGACAGCGTTGTTATAATCAGTGCCCCTAGAGCCCTATGCTACTTCTTCGACTATTTTAGGGGCAAATTTGTGTGGCAAAAGTTATGTACGAAATCTGTGGGTTTTCTTCAGCACTGAAGCCTCTTCTACTTGCATGATCCTCTGTTGTACTCTTTTTTGCTGTTGTGCTGCAGAATTCCAGAGACCCTGCCTACATCCTAATTTCTCTATATAAGGATTATTATTGTGCAAAACTGGTGAAAATGAGTCTACAACATTTTGCACCAAAATATTTATTTCTCACATCTTCAAAATGTTCTGCCCTATAAAATTTGTTAAAAAAAAAATATATATTTTTGAATTTTTAAAAAAAATGTGAAAATGAATCTTTCAAACTTTAGAGCAAGCTTGTGATTAGAAAAGGTCACATATTTAGCTCTCCTGATCCCCAGTGTTACAAAACATTTTTGGACAAATGAGACCAGTCTTGAGATTACACAAATGTAAAAGGTCTCAAATTTTAGATAATTTCTCCTGATCATATGGGTTTTCTTGTTTGTTTTTGTATTTTAATCTATATATGTATAGAAGGACCCTAATTTGTAATTTAACAAGTCATATTGTACTAAGGCAGTGTCAAAAGATTTACAATTAACTTGAACTTTTGTAGTTCTTCCTCCATGAATATCAAGGCTCTGATCCCACAACTGATTACATATGGGTGTACTGCTGACTTCAGTAGAACTTCATGAGGGTGCAGGTGAATCCAATTGCAGGATCTAGTCCTAACTATGCTTTTATCAAAATCCTGCCTCTTTCCTGATTCTCTCTCCCCCTTCTTTCTTTTTCCTTTCTCTTTTCTAGCCTTTTGGTGAGTCTCCCCATTCTGTTCTTTGAAAACTTCTTTAAGCCAAATTTTTGGAAATTTGAAGTAGAAGAGACAGAAAGAGAGTTAAAGCCAAGTATTGCAGCAATCTATTACAGAGTTAGTCCTGGTTTCTGCAGTATCTTGGAAATTGAAAGTATTTGGCACAGCTACCAGATCATGGTAAAGTAAACTCCTTTCTTATATCATTTCTAGTGGTTTGTTTTTTTTTAATCTTTTCAGTCTATTTGGTGAGGCAGAATCAATTGTAACTTATTTAAAAGGAATTGCCTTATGACCAAGAGCCCTCTTGTTTGCCAGCCAGCTAATTTTCTCTCTCTCTTCTAATCACACCTCTTTTTGATGCAAAACTGTGTATGGCTCCCTACAGATTGTGTGTTCCTTATTGGAGAAGACTGTTAGATGTTTGGTTTTCTGTGGTGAAGTTATCACTATTTGAAAGTGGTTGTATTTATTTTTAAGAGCTTTGGAGCCCCATGGGTTTAGCATGTTGTATTAAAGCGCAGTCTATAGAAAGGCTGAGCATGGGGGTCCTCTTTTGGTTTGTGTAGTTTTGCTTTTGATAAAACCCAAGTACTTGTTGCTGTTGGAAGGACCTCTGAGGATGAAAAAAGAGAACTGGGAGTGTAACAAGCTAGGGGTTCTGAGTCCCAATGAGATACTTACAGTAGTTGAATTGCAGCTTCCAAGGGGTGTTAGAGTTGGGCAGGCAGAAAAGTCTTTGGGTTTTATTCTTTTTGTTATTTTTGTAAAATATCCACGTGAAGTATCTAACTAGAAGAGAATCTTGTTGGTGGGTTTGTTTTGTTTGTTTCAAACAAACTCTCAGGCCACTAGATTTTACTTATAGGTTCACAGACAAGCTACCCTATAATTCCTAGCCAAACTGCTAGTACTGAGGACTATATAAACCATTTTTCAAGATGTTATTTACATAGGAAGGTCTGAGCTGATGGCCGTTGGCAAGCCCACTGGCCATCATTTGGCACAGTGAATCATATTTTTAGTAGATAAGTAGGGCCCAAAATCCTGCAATTAATTACACTTCCAGTTTTGTACTTGTATCAGGGCAAACTCTAACAGTGGAGTGTAGTCAGAGATATAAATAGTAGGATTTGCAACAATAATTAATTGGGGCTGCAACAGTGTGTCTGCAAAATGAAGACCAGCATTGAAAACATGCTCCATTGGGTTTATGCATCTTTCAAATGGCTGGACAATGGTTAGGTAGTTGGTGCCTACTGCTTATCACAGTGGCTCATGTTTTACTTAGACTTAAAGCTCTTGTGGACTGTGATGGTCATCTTGTGAGTTTGTGTAGTGCCTGGTAAAATGAGAGCCCTTGCCTCTAGGTGCTACTGCAGTATAAATAAAAGACAAGGATGAAGAAGAGGATAGTAGTAACACATGAGAGGGAATGAGAAAATGATACCAGAGGTAATTTCCATTAAAAACTGAACAATAGTGCTTTGCAAACTTTCAGGAGACATGCAGTCTCTGGGTCCACATCAGATTACCTTCTGACTGCCTCAGATTCCCTTGGTGGTTTCAGTTGGAGATGCTGTCCTTTTCTTTCTAGCTGGAACTCTTCTGTAGTAGTGCCATTACGTTTTAAAGGCTGCCACTTTGCAAACCAAAGGGGGCTTAAATTTAGTGGTAGGTACTTCTGAATCAAGGAGCTACACTATATCAGTAGCTATTAATACTACTAGTTTGTGGGATCCAGCTGAGCTGGGAACTCTTAGAGTTCAGTTTGTTGCTTTGAATCTGATTAAATCTTAAGGGTCCAGTGTGATTTATAGGAATAATTTAGCATCTGTGGATAAATACTTAGATTATTGATTGATCTATTCTTTCTAATTTATCACAGATATTTATCTTATGGACATTAAAGTATTTTAAAATCAAAGTGCCAAGACTATTGAGATTCACTCACAGTTGGAGTGAACTGCTTGTATTGTGGGTTAGATAGAAGTTTCATTCATTGAATGCAGCCCTGTGTGAAGCTTTTTTCCTGTTTCTTTTCCTTTGTTAAGATTCAAATGAACAAAATTATGTTTGAGTATTCAAAACATGATCCAAGGAGACACTTCACAATTTGACAATTATGTGTAAGAAACAGGTGGAAACTTAGTTTTTTGCATCAATAAAACCTTTTTGGTGCAAAATAATTGTTTTCCTTCTTCATGACTCCTTATTTCCTTGAAACACTTTATTTTTATCCATATCTTTAAAGGAAAAAAGGAGTCACAAAGAAGGGAAACAATTATATTGCACCCAAAAAGTTGTTATAAAAATATTTTTTTATGCTCAAACATGGAAGAGTATTGTTGTTCGTTAGTTTTTCCTGAAATAAAAACATTTTCAACATAACTCAAATTTTGTGATACTCAGAAATTATTATACAAGCAAAGTCATGAGGGTCAGATCTCGACAATTCCGCACTTCCTAATTTTGGCCAGGACTTGAAGCACAATGCCCAAATAATGTGAGATAGATGACTCTTACAGTATTTCTGGCCTGGATCAAACCAGAGTGTGCTGATAATCTTGTAAGTCTTTGATTTCTTCAGGTTTCTAACTTGTTTCCCCCAATGAATGTCTTGATATTTCATTGAAATGCATGGCTGTGAATCCCTTAATTTCAGTGGTGCTCCATGGAGAGACAGGAATCTGACCACACACATCTCATTGTGGGATAAGAGCTTGTTAAGACTGGGACAACTTTCTGGTATCTGCACTTCTGAGTGATACCTGAACCTTACTCAGGTTTAAAACCTTTTGACATTCATTTATCACTAATTCTGATGTGAACTACTTTTTTTTTAAGTTGTTGTAAAACAATCGGAGCCTTCATAGAGGCTTGTTATGGATACTAGGAGAAATACACTATTTCTACAATAAGCGGCGTATATAATTATGAAATAAAAAACACGCATTAATCCTGTGGAAAATATTCTTAAAGTTACAGTTTTCTTTCTCTGGAACATAAAATATTTTTTCTTTCCATTTATAAAAGTACCAATTTTCAAGACCTCTTTTCAAGTCATGAATATTTTAAAAAGACTCCCTCCTAGAAAGAGGAACAGCTTTACAACCAGCTGGCACAAGGTTATATTTGGCATATGGAGCCTAGATTCAGTGTTTAACTTAGAAGCCAAAAAATATCCCCCTAACAACAATGCCGTGTGTAGTATACGTTGTTGGGGAACCCCTTAATACAGACACTCTGTAGCCAGCCTGGTAGACTACTAGCAACAGAATGCACGAAGCAGGAAACTTGAGCTCAGAACTTGTCCCTAAGATCTTTTGAGTTGGCAGAGGTTAGGTTACACACACAGCCTCTAAGGTTGGGAATAAGGGGGAAGGAAGATGAAACAATGACTTATGGTGTTAATTTTAACAGCAATTACAACTTTTTTCTGTATATATCGGGTGTCTGTGAAAGCAGCTAAAAGCTAGTGTTCTCTATGCACATTACAAATACTTCATGAACAGCAACAGTGCAAGCTTTCTCATAAAACTTATAGACTTCAGTGGGCCTGTGTCTGGTTCAGAGGTTCCCCTGCCTGATTTGCTTTTGCAGGATCAGGGTTATAATATGCAACCTTAATAATTTTGGATTTAAATTAAACATATTTTTTTTCTTATTTGGTAGATTAAGTATGGAGTAAACAAGGCATCCTTGAATATCTCAGTAGAGCTCAGCATGAAAAGGCTTTCTAAAGTCATCTCTTTTCCACAATACAAATAGAAATCCATACATCCTGAACAGTTGTATGTTACACTGGTATGTAATAGTTGTGATTGTTTAGTTACCATTTTGAAGTGATCAAAGTCGACAATAGAACTTTGGAAAAAGGTTGATATGGAAGTGAACAGGGCCAGCTCCAGGCACCAGCAGAGGAAGCAGGTGCCTGGGGTGGCATTCCATCCGTTATTGGGCAGCACGTCCAGGTCATCTTCAGCAGCAATTCAGCGGTGGGTACTTCACTCCCTCTGTTCCTCTTCGGCGGCAGCTCAATCGGGATTTTTTTTTTCTTCACCACTTGGGGCGGCAAAAAAGCTGGAGCTGGCCTTGGAAGTGAAACCAAGTATATTCTGCTGTCTTTGTGAAAAAATTGGTTCAATTTACACTCTTGAGGTGCTTTTCTATCAGAAATATCAATAAAATGACCAATGAAAGAAAAAAAAGTACTGAAACACATACCTTATTTACAGAATTTGGCCCAAATGTAACATACTAAATTTTTAAATAAATGTTTCTCATGTATCAGTTTTAACTAACTGTACGCTGAAGGTATAGCTGGGTGAATACTATTAAAAATAAATGTAGAAATGTTTCCTGAATAGGAAGATTTAAGGGAATATTCACTGTGAATCTTAGATACACAATTATGTATTTGCACCAAAATCCTGTTTCTGAAAGATACTCATCCAAATAGGCAACATAAACATATCAGGTGTTCAGATGAAAGCTCTCATCTCACACATGCTTACATATGTGCTTAACTTCAATCACATCTGTAGTCCTGTTGACTTTAAATTTAAGAATAAGAATAGTTCCATTTAAGTCAAGCATGTATGTAAGTGTTTGCAGGATTGGGTCCTAATTATACTGATAGCTTGCAATGAGGTGCTCATGAAGAAGTGCAAACCAAGAATTGTTATGAATAACATGTGAGAAAATTGCAATCAGTGGAGTGACAGCTCATGGAGAGTGAGAGGGATGAAATTTGACAAATTGTTATGAATTATTTCCTCGGCCCTAATTTGTATCTTTGCATCTCTAAGATTCATAAGATCAAGTTGGCCAAGAGGTTAGAGACAATTTGAAGTCAATATGCCACTCTAACAGCATGCACTGCAAACTGCTGTGCTATGATGCTTTGAACCAGCAAATACACCTTTGGGAAAAAGTCAAAACTTAAAAATGAGATCTCATTACCTGCTTAGTTGTGGTCATGATGTGCAAAGCTATTCCAGGCATTACTTCCCCCTGAAAGAGCTATAGTATCTTTAGCTCTGGAAAGGGAACAATGGTTTTGCCCTATGTAATTTGGAACTTTAAGTCTATGCAACCTGTCTCCAGGTGCCTTTTCATTATGGTAGGGCAAGACAGAATCTTTCCCTGGGCAGATATCTTACATTTGTGTAAAAGCATAAGGAAGCCTTCATGGCAGCTGCAGTGCAAATAAGTTGAAAAGCATCACTGCTTTTGGTCCTCAGCTATGCTGCCCTTCAAAACCAGATCATGCAGTAAAGCTGTCATTACAAACTTGTAATCTCTTAAGGATGACTTGTCTCTTCCATTATTTTCATGCATTAGTATCTTAACAAGAAGAACTAGGTTTCTGAAATCTGGAGAAAACCTCTCTCTGTTAATATAAGATTTGCTATACTTCTGTTCAACCATATTTTTTTTAGAACCGAAAATGTTGAAGCAACATTGTAGGGAATGTTTTCAGTAGCTTCCTCTTGCTACAATAATAAATTTGTCAAGTTTAAATCTTTTAAAAAGTTATATAAACCCCTCCATTTTTTGTTTTTAAAGTAGAAACTGGAACTAACAGAACATTAGACAATAAACTCCTATATTGCAATACTGTTCAACTTGAAATGGAGCTTGAAAGTTTTGTCAGTATGAAATGTATTCTGTAAACATATCATAGGAGAGTGATCTGAAATATCCTATACTGCAGATAATTGTGTTTAGAGCTTCTATCTGTCACTGTATAGAAAACTGTTTCCTGGGAAAATGTAGCTGGTTATTATTGTGGGAACACAATGGCCACTGAAGTAAGGTGATGTAGGAACTTTCCAATGCAGATCAATACTAGTAATTCATTTGGGTGGAGTATGAAATTTCCAAGGTTATTCCATTAAAGTTTAAAAGAGCTGGTTGCAGAAGAGAGAGGAATACACAAAAGAGAATGTATATATGCAGGATATAAAAATGCAGGACTTGTGGGAAAAGGAGTGGACAAAATATTGCGGTATAGGTGAGAGAGAGACCAAGTCACTGAGAAAAGCTCTTTGCTAGAGCAGAAGGTATAGCTTCAATTCCCAACTCTACAATGGCTCACAGTGTGATGCTGGGGCAAATGGGAACCTCATGCTTCAGTTTCCCCCTCTGTAAATATTTTCAGCTTCTGGTTGACGAATGCTATACAGTATATTAATAAAGTCATTTTAGTTTTACTTGTTCTTTTATTGTTCCACTAGCTTTGACAGCAGATTCATTCTCTCTCTCACACACACACATAGAATTTCCCATGTCAGTGTTGACTATGTAGACAGCAGATTTTATGATTATGAAAAAATATATTCTGAAGTGCAGAAGTACCACGAGAGAACAAAAGACAATATGATGAGGCATATTGTGTTTATGGCTCTTAAATCTTGTTTTTCCAGTCGGTTGTCATTCATTAATCCACGTAAGCCAACATTAACAAGCTTCTTGCTGCTCTTAGAGCCAGATAGTCACAGGTCTTAAGGGATCTTAACGTAAACTTGGCAAGTAAGTGCTTTTCTGCTCACCTTAAATATGGTTCGATAACAACCTATCCAGAGGGTTGTCGTGTTCCCTCCTAGAACATTGGTCCTGTGGTGTGGAATGTCTCTTGTCCAATGGAAAAGCACATTTTTCAATTGCTTAAAAGAAGTTGTGAATCACCTGAAAGAAGAATTTTCATGCAGATGTGTTATCTTTCCAGTGTCTTTCACTAGCAGATCAAAGAGCTGTGAAAACATATTGACAGATATCGCTCTTTCATCTAAAAACAAGTTGCATAAACGCTAGTGCCAGCATAACTGCTTCTCCTTAGGGCCTGAGCAAGCTTTGTAATTTGGAAGGTGAATGAGGAGCTTAGTCTGGGATGTAAGGCAATGGAAGACAAGTAGGTATTTTAAATCAAGTGCATCTTTAAAGTTTACATTTATATGGGTGTAATATGTAATTACATATATTTTATGATGTGCCTGAAAACAAGGCTTACCATTTTTGATGAATTTTAGTATGTGAAATAATTATTTCTTAAATGCCATTTTAGAATTACTTCTATCCTTCAGTAATTTTATAAAAATACTGTTAACCCCCCTGTCAAGGTATTATTCCCACTTTGAACTTTAGCGTCCAAAAGGTGGGGACCTGCATGTACCCTTCTAAGCTTAATTCCTAGCTTAGATATGATAATGCTGCCACCAACCAAAAATATAGTGTTTTGGTACACTTTTTGTTCCCCAAAAACCTTCCCTGGGGAACCCAAGACCCAAATCCCTTGGGTCTTAAAGAGAAATAAACCATTACCCTCCTTTCCCCCTCCCAGACTTTCCCTGAGAGATCACTGATCCAAACTCCTTGGATCCTAAAACTGAGAGGAATTAACCTTCCCCCTGCTTTTTTCCCCCCACCACTCCCTGGTGAGTTCAGACTCAATCCCCTTGTCTTACACAAGGAAAAAATCAATCAGATTCTTAAAAAAGAGAGCTTTTAATTAAAGAAAAAAGTAAAAATTATCTCTGTAAAATCAAGATGGAAAATGTTTACAGGGTCTAAGCTTTACATAGACTAGAGGGACTCTCTCCCCCCTACTTTAAGATACAAGTTACAGCAAACAGAGGTAAAATATCCTTCCAGCAAAATCCACATTTGCAAATAAAGAAAACAAACATAAAGACTAATCCGCCTACTATCTGGTACTTACTATTTTTGAACATGAGAGACTGTTTCAGAAAGATTGGAGAAATCTGGTTGCATGTCTGGTCCCTCTTAACTGCAAGAGAGAACAAAGAACAACCCAAAAAGCACAAACAAAGACTTCCCTCCACCAAGATTTGAAAGTATCTTGTCCCCCGATTGGTCCTTTGGTCGGGTGTCAGCCAGGTTCAGTGAGCTTGTTAACCCTTTACAGGTAAAAGAGACGTTAACCCTTAACTATCTGTTTATGACACCGCCTTATCATTGAAGCTATGATGGCTAACCATTTAGAAAGCTGGAAACTACTGGGGAAGGTGCAAACATGATTTTGTCAGAGGGTGGAATTTTCAGGACTGCTTAGTGCTGGCCTGAGTCTGTTCTCATTGAAGCAAAAAGGAGCTGTACCATTGATTTCAGTGGGAGCAGGGCTAGGCCTGTGCTTGAACCCTTAACGAAAATCCCATCCTTACAACAGCTTTATAGTATTGAATCTACAAAAAAAGAGCCACATGATGAGTATTTCTGTTTGGAAAAACAGCAAATAGGTTCAGATTTATGCTTCCAGAGCAGTGGTAATGCACACTGTTTTCAATAACAATAGCTTCCCTGAGCGTACAGCACCCTCTCCCTGGGCCCATTACTACTACTTCTCTCAGGAAAAATCTGTGCCCGGATGGGTCACACTGGAATTAAGTGTACCCCTGACCTCTAGACCCCTCCTGAAACAAATCTCCACCGCTCCTGTTTTAAAGGATTGCAAAGCAGCCCCTCTTCAACTTTTTGATCCCTGCCAGAAGCACCTTCTGCTGTATGTAGGGTTTCTGAGGGGTGGGTAGGCACAAGACCAGGACAGAATTAAGTATAATAATATCTAGCTCTTGTTGGGAATTTCATTATTCTTCGCTGCATGTTTCAGTGCATTGCAATGTGAATATAGCAACTGCAGTTGCTGGGAACCTCAGGTTGTAATAAAGTTATTGTCTGGGGCAAGAGGGCAGGGAAAAGGCCTTAGAGAAAAGGATCCACTGTCTTGCATTACATGTGCTACAGCAAAACCTTCACCTGTTTGTCTGCTGTTTCAAAGACTGTGACTGTGAAGCAGAGTGGTAACACCAGTTGGTTTTCATCGTGTCACAATAACTCATCATTATATTGTGCAGTACCGCCACTTCCTATTGCGAGGAACTATTAACAAGAATGGCTCACAGTGCTGCAGTGTTACACTGGCTTAAAATTAACCCATGTCACCTCTGTTTGGTTTCTGAGGCATGTCACATGGGCATACAATGGGGATTGTGTGAACTCCTTGACTGGACTGCTTTCATTATCTCATAGACACTGTGGAGAAGGAGCTGTTAGAAAAGGGGTCAAATAAACACCATGCAAAAAGCAGCAGTTAAAAAGATTGCTTTTGGCAGCACAAAATGTCTACAAAGGAATCCTGTTCTTCCTAGAACCACAACAAATTTCTGGCAGAAACTCTATACATGATCTATATCACACGGTGCAGAAATGCACATAGGGCTAACTAGTCAGAGCAGCTTCTGTACTGTGTGCGTAAAAGCAGCAATTGTATGCCTATTAAAATTCATGTAAAGTGCAGTTATTCTCTGTGACCAATATGTCATCATGGGGTTCTATGCTTACTGGCTTTCAATGTCTTTCAGATCCAATTTTGCTCAGTTTACCACTTAAAAAAAAATTCTAATTTCCAGCCCTGTGATCTGAATGTCCGGCAAAGTTCTTTTTGGCTCCAGTGTTAATTAAGCACAATATAAAGAAAAGTCTATTGATGAGACATGAGCCCAATTAGATTTATTCTCACAGGGCTGTATAGGCTCCGTAATGCTCACCCAAGAATGAAGAACAATTGAGTGGGGGAGGGGGGTTGTTTGTTTGAAAGGCATCATTATCTTTTCTGGGAAGAAATGTTGTGCTTAACAATATACGGCCAATGTCACAGTTTCAAGGTTACTGCCCCTTTGATGCCACTCACCCACCTGCAATCAGATCGGAGGCCTCTAGTCTTTATCTCCCTATGGGCAGGAACCATCATCCCTTCTTTCTTCAGACTGGGGTTTTTAGGCTGCAGGCCCCTGCTCTGTACTGTGGCAATCCCAAGAAGGTTTGACAAAGGTCCAGTCCCCTACTCTTTAGTTTCTCTCCAGGGCCAATGATGATGTTTTTATCAGTGACCACACAGGTCTTCCAAAGAGAAAACATTTATTCAAAGACAAAAGCCTATGGAGAAAACATACAATTAAAAAAAAACAACAATCTAAATGCACAGTGAATGTACCAGAATTACTCATCTTTCTTATGGGGAGGTGGGTAGTCCAAAGTAAGGGATTGGGGTCCCACTGGAACCAAAGGGTCATGTCCATTTGCTGAATTAAAAAGAATATCCTAAGTCTATTTAAACTCATTCTTTTATACCAGAAGTCTTGCTTTGTCCCCCAGCCCTAAATGAACAAGTAAACCAGTTCCTCTCTGTATTCCGTGAGAGGTCTAGTTTAAAAGGGCGCCTTGGGATTTTGCATTAATCCCCTCTTGTGATTTCAGATCTGCAAGGAATTCCCCACCTCACCTTACCCCCTATGATTTGGGAAAACATACAAATATACATAATCTGTATTGGTACAGAGGTCTAAAGAGGAAAACTGGTACCATCTTGCACCTATGGGATAAATCTGACCTCAAAATGCACTTTAAAACCAATCTGTAAATTGTAATACTTTGATCCTCATTTACTACAAGGCATGCTAAGGAGACATGGATGCAGTGATACATGTCATATATGGCATAAATGGAAAATTCTTATTTCCCATAGAAAGAGGTAGATTGTACTGCTATAACCTGTCATATGTAATATTTTACACCATTATAAATCCAGTTGTTATTGATGATCTATACTGTTTTAAGTGTGGAGAATGTAAAGTTTGTGTTTCATTACCTGCTCTTACAGTTGTGTAAATCAGGAATAATTTCATTGGAGTTACATTCATTAGAGTTAGAAATAGAGGGGGATTTACTGACCTTTACCTGTCAGTTTCAGCACTTTGTATAGCTACAGCATACCAGTCAAACAGGCCCTTATTAAATAACTTTTGTGCAGAATTGAAGTACCAAAAATTAATTACACACGGGGAGCTGTGGCCCCAGTTTAACTAGGTAGTTAACTGTATGCAAAACTTTTAACACTTGTGCCTTGTCATAAACAGCATTGCCACTCTAATTTGTGATTAGTTTGCTGAATATTATTGTGATAGAGTAGCAATGAACTTTCTTGAGCCCAATGGCATCATGCAAAATTATAGATACTAGATATACATTTTGTTAGAGGAAAAGGGACTTTTAAAACTTTTTAAAATGTAGAGTCTGTTTGTGGAATAAAAAAATTACCATGCAAATTGTGTGTGGGGGAGAAAGGAATTACAGTGGAATGTGCTTTAGAAATGGAGGAAAAAAGTAGGTCACAGAAAGGAAAGAGAAGAAATAGACACTGGCTTTATGTGATAGGCAGTCTTATCATTTATTTAGTTTATAATTTATTTACAAGAGCATTCATGCATCAAAGACTGCACAGACTTGTTCAAAATGGATGGGGAGTAGATCTGACTGCACTCAAGAAACTGTTACAAGCCCATTCAGAAATCCTAATCATAGTATTAGCAGCTCAATTTCATTCTGTGAAGGAAGGTGAATCCTCTTCAGAGTGGTGGGAGGGGGAAAAAGTGAGTTGAGCAATCATCTCCCAACTGCTTCACTGAGCTGCCATGGCTCCCAGAATTGGTCAGTGCTGCCAGTAAGTGTAAATGCCTAGCCCTGGTGAATAGTAAAAATTACAAGATACAGTGACAGAAAAAGCACACATTTTTTTTTTTAGTGTTCCATAGAATTTATAGTCTGCTTCTATATTTGACTTCAAATAAGTTGTTCATTGGGGCCCTGATTCAGCAAAATACATAAGCACATACTTCAAAATAGATGCTTAAAGCCCCTTGAATTCAATGGGCTTTCAGAATATGCTTAAAGCATATGCTTACTGTATTGTGATCAGTGGAACTTGAGTCAGAGGGCCTATGTTCCCTGGAGGGACTATTATAGATGGGCACCTGGGTACTAGGAGGAGTTAGCCTAGGGACAACTCACGCACGTGCACAGGATTCAATAAAATCATTCTGCTTCATTCTTAACTAATGAAACACATGAGTACTTTGCTTAACTGGGGCCAGAAAGTGTGTGATGGTGTGCTGGGGATATGGGGGAGGGATTGCTCAGTGGTTTGAGCATTTATCTGCTCAACCCAGCATTGCGAGTTCAATCCTTGAGGGGGCCATTTAGGGATCTAGGACAAAAAAATAGTTGGGGATTGGTCCTGCTTTGAGCAGGGGGTTGGACTAGATGACCTCCTGAGGTCCCTTCCAACCCTGATATTGTATGATCTACTACTCTTTGAGCTAAACCGCTTCAAAATGGCACCAGTGCTTTAATTTTACCTCTGTATAAAGATTGCTGTTATAATATTGCTTCTGATTTATCCACCAAGCTCCATTTGTAATCATAATTCTGAGGAAAATATTCCATACAACACTAAAAAATCTTGGCTCCCTAGAACGGTGCTATAATGAAAGTGGAACAATACAACATATTGCCAGAGAAGCATTTTAGTTAAAAATATGCCAGCAATGACTCATCTCTTGCATCAGTTTGTAGAAGGATACTTCAAATAACTAAGTTAAGGCAGATACTCTGTTCCCAAAGCCTATTATGCTTTGATTCTAAATATATTTATATTCCATTTTCAATAATTTTTGAAAAATTATATGGTGATGCTTGACTGGCAAAATGCATGATGCAAACTTATGACAATATTTTAAAAAAATAAAATAGTTTTTTTCAATTTCTGCATAAAGTGTGTTATCTAAAGCCAAGAGGCAGTTAGGAAGAAGTGTCCTATATATTACTATTTTGGTGTAGCAAGAAAATTGCAGTTTCCATTCCATCCTTCCTCAACAAGCCTAGCAATTTCCAAGAATTGAGCTATCCTCCTAGGGCTAGCCACTCACAATCTAATCTTAAGGCAGCTACCAGAGGGGATGATGAGGTAAACAGCTTCATCCCCTTGATGGCTTTTAGGTGGTCCATGCCAGAACTGCAGCTCTACTGCTCAAAGGAGTACAGGGATTGCACTGGAGCAACTCTCCAGAAAGGGGAAAGGTCAAGGAATAGGTTGAACCAAATCACCACCTCCCTTGTGCTACATTCCTCGAAGAAGTATTGCAACTTGTTCCTATCCGCACACAATCAGGGATCTCCAGCAATCACCATCACTTACGCAAGACAGTGACTTAGGGTTAACTTGTGAAATTTAGCCACTAACTTCATTTCACAGCATTATAGCTGGTGATACATTTATAAGATTCTTAGAGGAAGATCCGGTAGTGAAGATAAGCAAGTAGACATTGATATAGTATATGTATGGGGATAGACTGCTTCCTGCTTTTTATCCAAGTGGCTGGCTTAATAGCACCTCTTGTTAGCTTTTTTTCCCTTGGGAGACATTAAAGCAATGGAAATCTTTATACTGATGTATCAGAATCTGGCTCTTATGAGGTGAGGACAAGAGCTTATCTGCTTTGTTTCATTGGTTGAGCCAGAACTGGCCTCACTCTTTCAGTGTGTTCAAATGGGAGTCTTCTGGTCAGATAATGCCTTTAGCCTCACTCCTTATCACATACATTTCAGGCATTTAAAGATTACTGTGTTGTGAAATATTTCTTTTCTTTGGACGGTGAGGAAGTCTTCAACTCAAAGAATGCACTCACTTCTACTTGTTACTTGTATGCTAATTCCCAGAAAATCAGGGAATTACAGTAGAAACCTATTGAATTGTTTCATCTTTCTAAATCTGGCATCCCCCAGCAGACCCAATCAGGGTTAATGTACAACCATGGCTGGTTCTCTAGTGGTTCAACTTTGTGTACCAGTGCCATTTTACAGAATTGTATCATAAGTAAAATCTATTAATTTAGGAACTTTGCTTTCCCTTTTTGTTGATGGTTTTTTCCTCTATTTTGATAATAGCTGAACAGTCAGTTGTGAATAATATTGCTAGAACTTTCATAATTTAGCTCCAGATTATTCCACCATTACTGTCACTGAGTAGTGACTTTTATTTCAGTCGTATTACTTAGCGTAAGTAAGCATGGTAGAATCTTTTAATGTCATAGTACTTGAACGGAGTGCACTAATGGACTCAAGGGTGGGGGTCCTGGACTTGGATTCAGAAGACTTGTGTTCTGTTCCCAGCTCTGTTGCTGACTTTAGGTAACTCACTTCTTCTCCCGTTTTGTTGTGTCTATTGAAATTATAAGGTCTTTGGTACAGGGATAGTGTCTTTTTTTGTATCTGAAAAGCACCTAGCACAATAGGGCCCCAATCCCTATTCTGGCTTCTAGATGCTAGTGTATTAATAGTGGTGGTGATGATCATGATTCTTACATTTCAGTGATCAGGCCTGGAGTTCAGATCTCTGTGGTCCTAGGCATTGATATGTTAGTTCTTGGCCTTAGAGCTGGAATGTGCTTTTCAAAACAAATCAGGCTGTTCCAGCTCCTGGTTTGGTTTCAGCATTTCCACTGATGTCTTAGTTTGTTTGTGTTGCTTTCTGATCTACTGCAATCTGTTAGACATTTGGGGCTACATTAAATAGCAAACGATGGCAAATGGACCAGGAGCTCTGTGAGTGCGCATCCTCTCAGTACAAGATTGAAGTCCACCCTGTGCTCTCAATATCCTTTTCCCACTTTACACAACATAATAAATCATGTAAACTTCTGGAACAGAATTTTTTTCTATTTATAACATAGAATTGTTCTCTATCCAAATTTATGTATCTCTGTAGAGCATATGCCTCAGAGCCCTGCTTGTGTTTAACATTTTGTGATAGTGCTCATTATTAGTGAAATAAATTTTATGCATTCTCTCCTGTGTCATGTACTGTATGTCTTTTATGTTTTAAATTATGTTAAAAATCAATCACTTTGTACCTGGTATTAACTAATGCATTCGTCTCTTTGCATGTCAGACTAGTCCTCTGTCCCATTTTGAACAGATCAGCTCTTATATTTATCCACTGGTAATTGAAAAAGGAGGGAGAGAGAGAGAGAGAGATGTTCTTCCTTTAAATTAGAGAAAGATCCATTCTCTTTGCCTGATTAAAGTTCCAAGTTGATACAACATTTCTCTGTAAGGCAGTAAGTCTCATTTATAAGAATGTGAATAAATGATTCTAGAAAAAATATCATATTTGTGCTTAATTGTTGTAAAGATAATTCAGAAACTTTTCCAACAATCCTCAACTCCTTTTCAGCTATATTATTTTTTGTTTGGTTGGGTTTGTTTGTTTTTTAGCTTCCTATTTCTTTACCAAACAAAAAGGAATATATTAATGCACCTTTTTGTGTATGGACTGAGAGTAAAGATGTAAGTAAGTTACGGGTAAGCGATGACAGCATGTGTATATATCTTGTTGGGAGTTAATGTCTGTGGCAGGGTGCTAGCCGAGAAGCCCTTACTCGGCTCCTGCCATTCCAGCCCCAATCAAGGGGAATTGATTGGGGCTGGGTGAATAGCCTGGGGCTGGGTGAATAGCCTGGTGCCTGCCTGGTAACTGGATGCACCTGCAAGTCTTATTAACCAGGAGCTATAAAGGCTGGGAGGAAGCTGGGACAAGGGGGAAAGGGAAAGGTGCAGGGAGAAGTGGGAGCTGCCCAGTCTGTTGTTGGCCAGGCCTGTTGTAGGCAAAGTATCTGTGAAGCCTGTATATCAGAGGTCAGCAACCTTTGAGAAGTCATGTGCCAAGTCTTCATTTAGTGACTGTAATTTAAGGTTTCGCGTGCCAGTAATACATTTTACATTTACAGGGGCCGGCAGGTGAAACCCCAGACCAGCAGCGCGAGTGGCAAATGAAACCCCAGCTCAGCCAGCTGACGGTCTAGGGTTCCGTCCACCGGCTCCTGCCAGCTGGGGTTCCAGCTGCCGGCCCCGCTCAACCCGCTGCCGGCCCAGGGTTCCATTCATCCAGGCAGACAGTGGGCTGAGCAGGGCTGGTGGCTGGGACCCCGACTAGCAGCAGAGTGCCACTAAAAATTAGCTCATGTGCCACAGGTTGTGACCCCTGGGAACTGGAGGTGGGAAACCTTTTGAGAATAAACAACACAGGTGTTGCACCAGGCTGAAGTGTCCCTGACTCATTGAAGAGGGGTGGGGGGGACAGGGGAGCAGCGAGAACCCCCGTTACAGTGTCTCAGCATCTCCACAATATGGAGATATTTGTTATTTATTTATTTAATTAATTAATTAATTTAATTATTAGGGACGAATCTATACAATTTCCAAGCTGAAAATCTTACAACTAATTATAGTGTATCTTAAAATTTTCTCTGCAAGGAAATGGAAAGAACAAGAAGCAGCTGTTGCGGCTTCACTGGATTCACTATTCAAAAATGTAAAAAATCCTACTGTAAATTCATTAAAGGCTTTGCTATTCAACAGGCAACAATTGCCGGAAGACTAAGTAGATGACCTAATAAATACTTTCTATCTCTAACTCCTTTGGGTTTTCTGCTTTTTCTAAAAATATGCAGATACATTTTCAAAAAAAAAAGCCCTAATTTTGGGTGCTGCTGGTGGGTGCTGGGCAAGATGAAATATCTTGAACCTGTCCTTCAAAGGTGTTGAGCACCTGCAGCTCCCATTGAATTCAGAGGCACCCACAATTAGAAGCTACTTTTTGAAAATGTTTAGCCACAGCTCTTACAACTTTAGACTTTCTAACCAGTGTGGCTATGCTGAAGGTTTTACTAATGAAGTAAGTATTGATTGTTGCTAATCTTAAGCAAGGCCATTGTCATAGACCTGTGGAAACAAAGCATCAACTGGAGGGTCAGGCTCACCAATATTGAAATCAGGATGTCACTGTCACCGATCTGGGACTCATTAGGGTGCAGAGTAAACAGTACTGTGCCCACCAGCTGAGATGGATCACCATGTGCAGTTACAGCACTCAAAGCAGTTTGACTGCTTCCCACTGCAGAACTGATGCAGCTTCCTAAAGTGCGATTCCAATAATAGAGAGATTCTTGGCCTGGGTGCATTGGTCTAGCATTGCAAGGGATGTTCATCTAAAGGTTGTGAAAAATGTTTGTGTTAACTTCATAAACCCTGTCCAAGCCATGTGGTTTTAGGTTTAATCGTGCAACCAAAATTCTATGCAGTTAATTAGAAAGCTGTGGCAGGAACTGAGCAGGCCTTCCTTCCTCCTATAATAGCATCTATGATGCCTTTTTTATTATTATTTTAATATAGATGTTGCAATATCCTTGGGGAAGGAGGTAGGGTCGTGGGGAAATAGATACCCTCTCTCCTCTCAACACCTTTAAGAGTCAGCCAGCTGGCATGCTCCATAGTCCATCACTTCAGGGGAAGAGAGGAGGCCCTCTGTCCCTCACACCCCATCCAGAGGAATGAAATGCACTGTGGTGGCACTTCCATTGGACCCAGAAGTCATGCTGTATTTCCTGTGTCACTTCCGGGTCATCTCATCACTTACCCCTTTGTAAGCACATGGGCTTCCAAGTGGCACTGCCTGCAATGCAAGGCCCTCAGTTGAAGGATCTCTCATTGGCTCCTACTGACATTGTGAGAAAATGTCAAGGCCACCTTGGAATTTTTCAGGCTTTTTTGATCCAGAGGATGAAAAGCAAAACTTTTACAGAAAAGAGAGAAGAAAGGGAAGGGACTTTTTCCACTTTGAATACCTGACTTTCCAGCATACACCCTTATGATGTCATTAACAGCTCCTCTAAGAATACCAGCACAGAATGGCTTGACTTTCCCCATTTCTATGTCCCACTATTGCTGTCAAGACTAATAAAGCTGGGAGCAAATCTAGCAGGCACTCTCCTTCCATATTCTAATGATTTTACAACATTTTTCCTATTCTTTTTCATGGTGATAATATAATTTTTTATAGTTTTTATCTGAATTTACATATAGTGCACATCTCTAAGCATTTTGCAACCCAGACTGGGATTTGCAACACCATAACTTTAAAGTGAAAATGCATACCCTTTCACTGTTTTGGTTCCTAATTTATGCAACTATATGAAAAGTTATACACATTTGCAATGTGCTGGCTTTTTTGTTGTTAGAGAGTGTTGGCAGGTATACAAACTACAAACAAAGCTGGAATATGAGGAACAGAGCGAGGTCCCTCTGTGCACTAGTGGGTGAAGAATGGGCCTTGAGGGACAGGGTGAGAGGATCAGATGTTCTTATCCTCCCTTTCTAGGAAGCATGTTAGAACTACAGAGCTTATTGCATGCATCATTAGGACTGTCACAAGTGAACATGAGGTGGCTTCTTACTTGCTCTGTGTCTGAGAGGAAGGATGCCTCTCCCAGGGAATGAAGTAGTATGGAGCCTGATATTCAGGCTATGTGTTGCTGTCAACAGTTTGGGCCTCTGCGTGTGTCTCTCCATCTCAAACTTTCAGTGACATCCAGAATGTTCAAATTCATTACACTCAAACTGGTACAAAATATCCAATAATTCACTCCTGTACAATTCTTGGGTTGTGTGTGGGTTTTTTGTTTTTTTTTTAAATCTTTGACTTAAACAAACTATGATAACAAGTCTCATGATGACTAATTGGAAATAATTATTTCTTAGAACAAATTAAGCAGGGGAGAAAAGATATTTAAAAAAAAAGCTGTAGAATTACTGAGTAGGCGTACTCTGGTTGAGCAGCTGTGTCGCGAAGCCATTTAAATGCTTACTGTGAACTTACTATTCTGAGCACTCTTAGTGAAATACTCGTGTGTGATTTGAAACTTGCTCTTCCACATGAAACTCAGGATTAATTCTTTGTGATTCATGATACAGATTAATCATTTAATTATCAATTTATACTACTGTTTTTTCCCCTCCTCTGGCCCAAAAAGTGGACAAAATTAATAATGTGGTTCTGTGATATTTTTAGAAAAGTGGCTTTGCATGTATCTTTAACAGAGGAGGTAATTTTACACTCCAGAAACTCCCTATTAGAGCATATTGTCTATACCCTGGTTGAAACACATGCCTGCTTCTTTGAGTTCCTGGTGCCAGTTATAATCTTCTTGATTAAATATATCACTCTATAAATAGAGATGGGCCTGAGCTGCAAAATTTAGGTCAAGATTTTGACCCCTCCCCCACCCCCTCCACCTAAATTTAGGGGAGACTTTCAGATATGGAGACTCTTGTTCCCTCCTTCCCCTGCCCAGATAATATTCCTTAGAAACCTTAATAGGTTTCTGCAGGAGGAAAACTGGTCCTGCAGGTATGTTTTAGAATAGATTAGAGACAATGTCCAGTAATGAAATTGAATTGATAATCTGGGTTATTACTACTAATATTTTGTTACAGTAGTTGCTAGATGAGGTTGAGCTCTTCCTTCTCCCCCCACCCCCATTTTACCTGCTGTAAAGAGTAGTAGTAAGAGACTCCCTGCTCTGAAGAGTTTACAATTCAAATAGACAAGGCACACAGTCTTGGGAGAGAGGAGGTGGGAGTATTCTTATTTTAAAGGATGGAATTGGAGATAGAAGCACATTTTTACCTGTCAAAGGTAACACAGGAAGTCTGGCAGAGCCAGGAAATTTAGCTGAGTATCCTGGCTCCCAATGCAATGCCTTAACTGCATGTCATCTTCCTTAAATAGAGATCTGTCCAAAGGTTGGTCTATTGATCTCTGCTTACCCTCGCTAAAAAGTTTCTCGGGTGGTGGAGTGTTGGTTATTTTTGGTTGGGGTTTGGGGAGGGCAGAGGTTCTTATCTGACAATTTGGTTCAGGCTCATCTTTCCTTCTGTCACTTGAATCTCATAGAATGGTGGCGGAGAGTGAGGGTGGAACGCCAGTATGAATTTACTAGGAGACCAATAGTGTTGGACTCTAGAATTTGAGCTGTCCAGTAAGAACCCTGTAAATAGAACTACAGGCAAATGACTGCTGATTTCAGTGTTACTTAGCCATGCTTCTCATGCTGCTTCTAAAGAGCCCACTATACTCTGAGAGCAGTGTTGTGTTTTTTTTAACTTCGTCTCCAGTCAAAACCTGTAAGTAAACAGAGCAAAGAAGAAAAAAAATACTGGAGTGTTTAAATAGAGTGAAAAAATGTTTTCTCTCATCTAATTTAAAGTATGGCCTGACAACTTTTCTGCTTAATCCTGCTCTCAAGAGAATTGCTGTGTAAATTCTAGTAAATGCTAGTTAACGTAATAATTGTATATAATTAGTACTGGAAATGCAGAAATAGATGGGAACAGCATGTGTTGAATGTAAATTCTGTAGCACTGGGCAGTAATGTTGTTCTGTCCTATACAGTATCCTTGTTATGCTGATTTATTTTTCTTGATGTTTTCATTTTCTTTTGTACACAAATTACATAGATGAGTGTAATTATAAATCTTGTCTTGTAGATCAGGATCATAGCAAGATGCATTCTGTCCTCTGATACATATGCATCCAATTTCCATCCACTTATTTGAGTGGCTGTTACATCTCATACCTGAGGCCCTCATTCAGTTCATAATGTCAGGGAATGAGCGGGCATCTTGGCAAAAGGAACTACTGAATTAAGAGTTAGATCTCCATTTGGTAACTAAATAGTAGGACTTGCTATTTGGGAAGAAAGTATGTTTTTAGTTGCATTGCTCAGTGTCCCATGTTTCAATTTGATCCCTCTTGCCCTGATGATCCTATTGGCTTGTGCTAATGTGCATTGTTGTGCTCACTCATATGTTGTGCATGCATGAATACAAAAGTAAACACATTAAGGTTGCAAAATTAAGTATTTAAAAGTTAGGTTTGTCTGTAAAAACTTAAGTCCTCCAGTGCATATGCATGATACAGTCTTTAATTACATGATCACATACAACTCCCCCTTCCCTCCCCCCAAGATCCTGATTCATTGCACAGTATGAACAGCTATTCAAAACTTTGTTTTATCCTCTTTGTTCAATGTGTGTCCAAAGCCAGTTTTCTGCACACTATTCAAATCCTGCTATGAAGACAGAAACATTCATTGCCTTTTAGGATTTTCTGGGGGCACTTATCACTATAGTAAATCTCAGTGCTTCACAAACTTTAACTTACTTTTCACAACACTTTTGTGAGAGTTTGGGTGGTATCATCTCCATTTTACTGGTGGAGAACTGAGGCACAGAGTAAGGTCAAAAATAGCCACAATTTGGGGTGTTCGACCTGAGACCGCTCCCCACCCCCTGGACCTGATTTTTGAGAGTACTAGCATTATATAACAGAGTGCTCAAAGCATAGTCGCTATTAACTTTATTTGTGGCACTTCTGCAAATCAAGTCTAGGATCTCAAATTGGGCACCCAGAAAATTAAGGAGACCCAATTAACCTAAACTTTTCACAAGCAGTCATTAGTGACTTGCCCCGCATCACATAGGAACTCTGTGATAGAGGCATGGTTTGATTCTTGCTTTTTTATAACTTCTGATTAGTTGACTTTGCAACCTTTAATGGCCTTTTGACATAGATCCCCGGTATTAATTTTTTGTTTTAGTTTCCTATTGTGTGGTGGCCTATTGACATCCACATGTTTTCCGCAGTAGGATTGGAATACTTAGAGCCATCACACAGACCTCTGCCACTTGAGAATTAATCAAGTAATTGATAGCAGTAGTTGTCCTCATCATTTTGTTTGCAAACCAGCATGAAGTGGCAGTCGGATGCTATTTGCCAGTGAGTTTCACAGCCATCTGATGACAGAGAAATAGTGAGATTCTGGAATTTCATGTTCCATTCCAGGCTCTGGAGGAGAGAGTTCTCAAATAGGTACAATCTCTTCTGGTGGTTACCCTCAAGCCTCATCCTTTCTGCCTTATCCCCTCCAGTCCTGTCTCTTCCCACCTTGGCTGCTCCTTCCTGTTGAATTCTTTTCAATTAGCCAGTCTATTTCCATAACCCAGGCCTGATCAACCCTAGCAAATTAGGTCAGTATAACTGTTGCTCAGTGATGTGAAAAGTTCACACCCCTGAACAATACAGTTAAACTGACACTACCCCAGTGTAGACATCACTAGGTTAATGTGACAATTCTCCCAACTACTGTTTCTCAGGGAGGTAAAGTGCCTATACTAACAGGAGCAACCCTCCTGTCAGAGTAGGTAGCGTCTTCACTGAAGCACTACATCATTGCTGCTGCAGTGTTTAAAATATAGACAAGGCTTCTGTCCTAGGTCCAGCTTTTGTCCCCTCTGCATTTGAATCAGGCAGCTTGGTCCTCCAGATTGCCTGAGCTCAGGAGGAAAGCATGCTGATGGAACAGGAGAGACAAACTCCCTGGTGCTCAGCACGTAGCAGCTGCAACTTCACAGAAAGTCCTGCTTGAGCATACCCTCTGGAGAATCTTCAGGGAATTTAGCTGCAAAGCTGTAGCAAGTCTCTACTGCGTATATGTAAAACTGCAACTTTTGTCCCCAAAGCTTATAACTTGGATGAATTTGGACAAATTTGTGTGTGTTTTCATAGTGATAGCTAAAGCACATACCTGACACAAAGATCCACCCTCTGCCTAATTTCAAGTCTCTGCTCTCAACCATGGGGGCACTGGAGCTTCTCAACGAAAAGTCTGTTGTTCCCATGTAAATATTTCTGGCAATCTGTAGTCTGATTCTCAGAAACAGCTGAACCTTTTGGCTGAAATTTTCCAGAACAGATCAGACTGAGGCAGACATCCAGTATGGATAATTTCAGCCTGAATGGTTAAAGTTTTGGCAAACAAGCAAGTGAAAACAATATTTTGCAATGGGAAGTGTCAGGTACCTTTAATAGGCAGTGCTATTTGCTACATCTATAATACATTATTAAATTTGCTAATTTTATTCCCTAATGTAAATTCACTGAGATTAATATAATTACAGTAAAGATGATTTTGGACCAATGAAATTATTTTTGTAAGTCCAGTGGCAAATACAATTGCTAATAAATCCTTATTTTATCTAACCTCATTGATTAGCTTAAAGGAAATTGCAGACATAGTTTCACCTGGTGACTACCTAAGACATTGCAATACTGACTCCTTTTATGTGCATTAAAATAGCTTTTTTTCTAGTTCATATATTCTTACTGCTACATCGTGACAAAGAGCATCACTGGACACATGAAGTCAAGTTCTGTCCTCAGATGGATTGTCGTGAGCGTAATCCCACCTCCTTAAATCCCAAATACACACCATGGGGTTGTGACCTAGGGTAACAATTGACTCTAAAGGCCAAGTTTTCCATGATCCAGAACCTGCTTCTGGAACAGGCAAGGGAGAGCAGAGAGCTCTGTCCCTTTGGAGAATTTGTCTCCACATCCTCTTCTTGTTCTGCATGTGCAGAAGTATTGCTGAAGGCATGCACAAAAAACCCTTTTAACTAATTTCTCACGTTTTCCCCCCATGCCTTTTTAATTGTCAGGTGCTTCATTAAGTGAATGATTGTCAGCATGTAGGTTCTGATCCTCTGGCCCTTATTCATCATAGAAGCTAATGGGCCCATAGTTAGTGTACTTGACAGACTCTTGGGACAATATTTAATTGACTGTGGAAATATGGTGGAAAAACATCTGATATAGACCTAGTTTTAAGGCTAGTTTCATTCTTGCGCTTTAACCTTGTCATTTACCGAAGCACAAGCATGCACTAGACCCAAGCAGTACTCAAGCCCCTTGTAAAACCTCTGTATAAGTAGAGATCAAGTGGCACACAAAGTTTTGCAGTCATTTGCATTTCATTGTGTTATCATGTGGCTGTTTTAGTATTGTATGTGCATTTAAATGGAATCTTTCTGCACAATGAAGCTGTGAAATTAATCTTTTTTCTCAATTCAGTATTCCATCAAACACATTGAAAAATGGCTAGCACTTAGTTATATCTTAATGCTGCACTAAAGTTAATCTTTCCATATTTATTGGTGTGCCCATACATGCCCATACATTCTTGCCATATATTGATAGTCTGTAAAGCCAACAATAGCCATGTGTCATAGTTCTCATGTTGTAGCATGCTGCTTTTCATGCTAAACACTCCTTTTTGTAGCAGCGTTTGGTCCTATAATACAAGTATTTAGCTACAAGTACAACTCGACTTTAATCGCTTCCAAGGCTAGGTTTTTGTTTACTGATCTTCAGAAATTAATCACTGTCGCTGCGTTGTTAAGAGAGAAATAATGAGACATTGATAAAGTGGCTACAATTTGTGCACAGTGTACAAAAATCAGATTATGCAGAACCAAATCAAGAGCTTAAAGATACTGCTGCAGCAAGCTCCCTATCACTGATGTTGCAGAGGGTGAGAGCAATAAACATCTCTTTGATCATGCAAAATGAGAAGAATACTGTATCTCTTTTTTTTTTTATGCAGCAGTAATGCGTTAGTATGCATAAATCTCAACATGAGCTCTGAGAGAGTTATCCAAGGCAGCCCAGATTTCTATAGCTCACTTTGCTGTTATTAACGATGGAGTGTTGTTAATGATGGAGTGGATCTTCTATATTAATTTATACACCACATATGTGAGGTAAATGGTTGTACTTGGCAAAAAGAGAAAATATGTACAAAGTTAGTTAAATTCTACAAATACTGGAACATTAGCAGTACATTACATGGCAGCAGTGGTAGCCTTATTACCCTAGAAGACCTCTTTACTTTCTGACCTACTGTTCTTACAAACGCAACTGTTCTATCAGTCCTGCTCCATCATATAATAGCCGATGGAAAAAAAGATAGATATTTCCTTCCTTCCCTCCCCAAACAGTTCCAAAATGGCCAACCCCAGATGTTCAAACCCCATAAGAAGGACCATCCTAAATCATTAGATTTGGCTTTAAAATTATTTTTTTTTAATGTCAGGTTCTTTTTATTTGCCTTCTGTTGGTTGAGCTTTCAGGGTTCAAGTTAACAGACTGCTCTCTGTAATCATAAGGGTAAAACCTACTTTTTAGTGGTGTTGAGGGTTGGTTGATGAGCAGGGACAAGTTCCTTAAATAAAGAGTTTCTCATGTGATCGCGTGACTCTAGATGATGGGGTTTGGGATAAAACCACCAAAATCACTAGACTTTTGACCAAATGGAAAGAGCTGGCAACACCGAATCACTTGGTCATGTGCAAACAAATTACTCCAGCCTTACTTGCTTACACAGATTGTCTAGTCAGCAGTATATAGAGAGGAGAGTGTGTACAGGAGAGGAGAATGAACTGAAGATCTTACTTACATAATCCCCATCTCCCTTTCCCTAACTGGGCTGGTTTGATTACATAAGGCCCGTACTTTAAACTGTAAAATCTTCAGGACTGAGGCTGTGTCTTTCTGTTTGTGTGGGTCCTAGCATATGGTGGATGAAAATCAAATACTTTTAATAATGCCCATGAGCCCTGCACAAAACTGTGTGGAAGATTCTCCTCTGTTTCTTCCACAGACTGATCTTGGGTCCATATTCAGAGAAAAGGGCAAGTTTCAGAGTATTGAACTCCAATTCTTATTCCATTTATCCATGCCCTGAAGTCCTTCTGCAAATGCCAGGCATAGAGCTGCAATGGGTGATAGATTGATCTACTGTCAAGCAATCTGAGGCTTTTCAGGGCTTGTGAATCCCAGAAGGGCATCTATGTTTCCACTGCCCTAGATTGTATATCTCCCATTAATGGAAAGGGAAGTATCTCTTTTTTTACAGAGTGGTTGATTTGCATTGCTTGATTTAGTTGGCAAATGCCATCAGCAGACATTACTCTGGACATTTTAGGCTCTTGAGAAAAGCCTAAAGGAAAAAGGGAAAATATGATTGCATGGATTAGGATTTTTTTTATTTTAAACTCTAATAGTTACTATGTTGAATTGTAATTAGATGTAAATTGTTTCCCACTTCTATTTAGAGAGTTGTAAGCTCTCTCTGGTGAATTACAGATATGATTTTCCCCTGCAGCCATCCACAGAGACTACTCTGGAATAGGCTATGACATCTATTTAATCTATGTACTTATGTCACACTCACCGCCAAAATATGTGAGCAACTTACATATTCTAAAAGAAACACATATGTTCTTTTTCCCTCTGTAAGTGGAAATTGTGTGTGTGTAGGTGTACCTCAGAAGCTTATTTAGTGCCTGAACCGAAGTTCATAGACTTCAATGAGCTGTAGACCATAAGAGCGGCCATACTCAGTCAGACCAAAGGTCCATCTAGTCCAGTATCCTGTCTTCTGACATGGCCAATGCTAGGTGCCACAGAGGGAAGGAACAGAACAGGTAATCAAGTGATCCATCCCCCATTGCCCATTCCCAGCTCTGGCAAACAGAGGTTAGGGACACCATTCCTGCCCATCCTGGCTAATAGCCATTGATTGATCTATCCTCCAGGAACTTATCTAGTTCTTTTAAAATAAATACAGGATTAAAAAAAAAATTCTGGTATACATCTATGGTATATGCAAGGCCTGTGATCATTCTGATCTCTTCTGTGAACTGATTACACAGTTCTGGGCCTACTGTCAAGACAGCTCCAGCTCCACCACCCACCAGTCTCTCTCTTTTGGGGTTTGATATGTCATTGTTCCAGAGGTGCATAACTGAGACAAGCAGTCAGGAGACAAAGGTGAAGTGAGCCCATTTGCTTGCAGACAGGGCATTGAGGGGCAGTTCCAATACTTTGAACCTGACAGGTATACTGTGGGGAGGGGGTGGTGGAGAGAGAAGGAGAAGGGGACCATGGTGATGCTTGAAAGCAGTAGGAAACACTGGAAAAATTCTGGCTAACTCAGCTAAAATTCCTCCTTTGATTGCCAGCAAGTGTGTGTTGACAGCTGCAGCTCTGTCATTGGTGATGTGGGCATCACTGAGGTGGCTGGATCTGTGACTCACCTCTACTGCCCCTGTTTTCAGAAGATTAACGCTAGCTACAATGCTAAGAAACCTCTGCTTGTGCTTTTCTGTGAGACTGTGCCCAGCCTCTGGTCACTGTCCTCTTGTGCCCTCTCCTAGCCATACAGGACCAGGCATAATCACCCCCCACCACCACCCTAAGACAAGCAAGGAGTGTATTCTAGCCAAACATTGCAGTTCCTTATAAAAGAGAATTCCACGTGAATTAGTCACCTCGATCAAATGTCTGTATGTCATACAGGTCAGCCATAGGTTCCTCCTATTACATAAAGCAAAACTGGAATATTTCCCCCAAACTATTATTTTGTATAATGTAGATATGCAATAAATTGGAAAAATAAAAGCTTCAGCATTTTAAAGCTGACATGAGGTTATTTTCAACAATTTCCCCTAGTCTCCTTCCCAAAAGTACTGATGACACTGCCAGGATGGTAATAGACTACTTGCTTCTGCTTGATCCCCACAGTAGCATCAGAATTCATTGTACCCACAGGTAATTTTCCTCTCCTACCTGCACTTACAAGAAATGGTATTTCTCTGTTTGTAGCACATGCATCGTTTTTCTACAGTCACTTTACGATTACGTCTCTCTTCCTAGTGAAATAAGAAATATTGCCAACTCTGTACACAAGGCTGTTTGGGGAGACAGATTAGAATCCTGACTGAGTGACTGCAAATGGGTTGACTTCTAGCTTGTGGAATATTAAGAGTCTTCGCTTCTGATAGGGAGCATATAATTTTGTGTATTACTGTAGAGCTTAGAGGCCACAAGATGCTTAGATGTACTAGGCACGATCTGTCTAGACACAGCCTGAAACAATCCCTACCACAAAGGGTTTACAAACTAAATGGACAAGGCAGACAGAAGGTAAAAGAATGGGCAGAACTTTGAATCAACCCATAGGCACCAACTCCATAAGTGATCTGGAGCACAAGCACCCTCTGGAAAAAGAGGAGTGCTCAGGACCTGCAGGGCTGAATTAATTTTTTGTGGGCCCTGGCAGCCAGACCTTGGCCATGCCCCCCACCTCCCTGAGGCCATGTCCTCACTTGTCCAAGGTCCCAGCCGCCACTCACATGGAGGAGAAGGGGGTGGAGAAGAGCGAGCACCCACCAGCAAAAACCAAAGTCAGTGTCTGTGATCTATCTCTTCCCTCTTCCCTCCTCCAATCCCTAACTGCAGCCACATGGTAAAATGTAAAGGAAAGGCACAGAGGTGATCTGACTTCCCCAGAATCACACAGCAGGTGAATGGAAGAGCCAGGAATAAACCCAGGTCTCCTGAGTCCCAGTCCAATGGCCTAACCAATTGATGAGAGGCAGCATATCTAACAAAAAACCAAGGCCTGAACTCTGGATCCAGATCTGTGCTCAATGAGTAAACTCCAATTCCATTTTTCTGTGTTTTGTTTGTTTTATGTCTGGCCATACATAGTGATGGGGAGGGGGCTACTCAAATACTACCCCCTCCACTGGTGAAAGTGCCAGGCCAAATCTGGCCTAGAGTTATTCACAATGAATGTGTTTTAGGATTTGGCCTGTTAAAATAATATGTTTGCATGGGACATATCTCCATCTCTATCTAAAATGGAGAACTGGAAAGAGCACTTAGGAACTGCATTCAAGGACTCCACAGGCTTTCCTTTGGCACCCCTACTATATGCAAATAGAGTGACAGGAGAAAGCATATACAATCTGACAGAATACAAAGGAATATGATACCAGGCCAATTGGATTAGCTTTGTCTAACATTCCCTTTGCTTGCCCACGTGCTTAGAGAAGGGGTTATAAGAAATGGCTACAAATAAAGGAAAACACGAGTGGAAAAGCAGGGGTACACGTCCCAGGCCAGACAACTGGATTAAATTTCTCTCACACACACCTGACTAGTCATCTACTTGTGTCATAAACAGATAGTTAAGGGTTAATGTCTCTTTTACCTGTAAAGGGTTAACAAGCTCAGTGAACCTGGCTGACACCTGACCACAGGACCAATCGGGAGACAAGATACTTTCAAATCTTGGTGGAGGCAAGTCTTTGTTTTATGCTGTTTGTTCTGTTCTTTGTTCTCTCTTGAGATTAAGAGAAGCCAGACATGCAACCAGATTTCTCCAATCGTACTGAAACAGTGTCTCGGGTTCAAGAGAGTAAGTAATAGATAGAAAGCGGATTAGATTATATTTGTTTTCTTTATTTGCAAATATGTATTTTGCTGGAAGGATATTTCACCTCTGTTTGCTGTCACTTACACTTAGGCTGGGAGGGGGAGTCCCTCTGGTCTAGGTACAGCTGAGACCCTGTAAACATTTTTCCATCTTGATTTTATAGAGATATTTTTTACTTTTTTTCTTTCTTTAATTAAAAGCTTTTTTCTTTTTAAGAACCTGATTGATTTTGTCCTTGTGTAAGACCCAAGGGACTGGGTCTGAACTCACCAGGGATTGGTGGGGGAAAGGAGGAGGGGAGGGGAAGGTGAATTTCCTCTCTGTTTTAAGATTCAAGGAGTTTGAATCACAGTATCTCTCCAGGTAACCCAGGGAGGGGAAAATCTGGGAGAGAAAAGGAAAGGGGAAGGGGAATGGTTTATTTTCCCTTGTTTTAAGACCCAGGGGGTTTGGGTCTTGGTCTCCCCAGGGAAGGTTTTGGGAGGACAAGAAGTGTACCAAACACTATATTTTGGTTGGTGGCAGCACTACAAGATCTAAGCTAGGAATTAAGCTTAGAAGAGATATGCAGGTCCCCACTTTCTGGACACTAAAGTTCAAAGTGGGAAAGAGACCCTGACAACCTGTAATTTAGATTCTTGTTTGTACTAAGTATTTATACAGCTACCACAAAGGGGCTATCATTCCAACTAGTGACTTTAGACACCACAGTAATATAAATAACAATATAGAGCTTTAGGAGGCTGACAACTCCATTTCTAGAGCCCAATAAAAATTTCTATCATAAGCTCCACTGTTTAGGGGAGAGAACTTTCTTGAGGGGGAGTTCAGAACCATCAGAAACCTCAACACCTTACAATCCAAGTGCAAGGTATGCTGCTTCAACCTATCTTTGCTAACATACACACATGTAGCAGTGGGTACACTTACGCACACACACACACACACACAACTCTATTCAAACAAAATACTACACTGCGCACACACAGGAGAGGACTGAGCCCATGTGACGGGTTAATCCCAGCACTGATTACGCTGTGGGCAAGTGCTCAGCTACTGTAGTAACAAAGGCGGTATAAATCTCTCCAGGATAGAAGAGAAATCCCATATAAATCAGAAGAAAATATCTGAGTGCTTCAGAGCAGACTGTCAAGGCTGTACATGGAAGGGAGCTCAGTCTTGAAAAAGACTATAATGGAACTGCTGAAAGAGAACTCTAGGACTTTTACTGTTCTGAAAGATTGGCAAAACTAGGTCTGCAGTTATTTGAAAAAGTGAGGGTGGATCTTGCTTTGGTCTGGTACACAACAGTGAAGAGAGTAGAGAAGAGATGTCCTGCAAGGCTATTTGAGCTAGTGACTATTTTAAGATCAAGGGGTACTAATTTGCAATAACGAAGGAAAACTGAGGGGAATTTAGATGGAACTCATTTTTACAAAGAGCTCTGTAGTGCAAATGTTTCTGAAAGATTACAAGAACTGTAACCTACTCCAGTCCTTTCGCCTCATATGTCTCTTCTAGTGTGTGGTCTCTGTCTGAATGCTGTCTTCCCCTCCATGTGTCTTACACTATACCTAGTGCATTGTATCATGTCTACTGGTAGATGTCTTCTAGTGCATTAGGGATGACATTCACTCAGCCTACACACCACTTAAGTCACACACAAGCCCTAAACAAGATTTTAGAGGGGTGAGGATTGGAACTGAGACTTTTGCACAAGCCTGCAAAACTGGTTGGAATGTAAGAAACCTATCTTATCCGGGTACACTGATTACATACTGGTAGTCTGATACCTGTATCTGACCTCCCCAACACCCACATCTCTCCTCCTCAACTCCATGAAAAAATTGGCAGCTAAATTCATATTCTTTGCCTGTGCATCTAACCATGTTTCCCTCCTTTCTTGGAATCCTTCTACTGACTCCTCCTTCTCCACAGCATCAAGTTCAGATTACTTGTCTTTTTCTTTAAGGTCCTACATAACTCCACGCTTCCCCATTTATTTGTTCTTGTCTCATCTTGCATCATCCCCTCTGCTCTGCCAGTAACATCATCCTCTATACTTCAGTCATCAACCATTCTCACTGCTGTCATCAGGTTTTCTACCACACTGCCCCATAGTACAAACACCCTTCCTGGGCTGGGCTGCAGCACAGTTTCCCTTAATCAAGTTGCTTCTCAAGACCACATCCACAAACCTGACAAAAAATTAGCCAACTAAGACACACGTTAGCTTTATTCTATTAACAAAAAACAATTATGGAAATAACCAGTTTGTTCCACCATACTATGCGTTATCCCTTACTGAATTACTGTGTTATTTTACTGATTCCATCCCTATGTCTTCCCTAACTTCTCTCTACCTTTCATTCTGCTTGTCCCAGGAACCCGTCTTTCTAACTTGGGGAGGTTTTTAATAAATGTTTGTGCACACTGAACTCTAGGTAGACTCTAGGCCAGATTCTGCCTGGCACTTTCACCAGTGGAGGGGGAGTATTTTGAGTATAGATACTTACCTATCTCAGACTATAGTGCCTGCTGCAAACGGTCTAACTGCAACAGTGATTCTGTGCATTTCAGTCATGTTGAGTAATTACAGTCCTGTGTGCATCAATATGTGTGTATCGAGTCTGTGGGAGGGGTAACACTATATCAATGGTAGATGGCATGGTAAGAAAATATTCTAATGTTGCTGTAGTAGCCCTTTAACATTCTTTTAAATATCCATTCTGGGTCAAGCTTGTTCTGCTCTTTGTGCTGATTCTGCTGGAGACTTACTTAGTGATAAGAGCAAAACTTACAAATAACTAACTAATTGAATCATAAAGGTGAAAGATGTGGTTCTTTATAAAGAACCACAACATCTTCAATTTCTCTGGTGAGGTTTGGTATGCTGTTTTTAATTAAGCAGCACCTGGAAACTCCGAAGAGCTTTTTAGGTAACTCATTTTTGAGTTTGTAATTTATGCCTTTTAGCCTTCCTTCCTGTGCAGTTCTAATTTTACCTAGCTTGCCTCCTATTCAGGAGTAGCAGCACTGATGAACTACATAAAATAAAGTACCTCCATTTCCTGACACTCAGGGAAGCTTGTAGCCCCAAGCTCTGTTGCATAAAGGTTTCTAAAGACGCTACATTTAAATGCAGATTTGACAGTTCATCTAGTTTAACTAAAATACACTTTTTTCTCCTTTGACAATATAGGAGATCGGAGCGTTAACCATGAAGACTTTCCTGAGAACTGGCTTCAGTGCTCAATTTTTGAGAGGTCTTTGTAATTAAAAACTATATATCCAGGTGATGTAAGAGAAATAAGGCTAGGATATGCTGCAAGTAAATTGAATTTCCTTTCTCACCAGTAGTGGTAAAGCAGCTGTTGCATTCATGTAAAGGGCGATGACTAGAAAATCATCTTTCTCGTCTTCTCCCAAAAAATCAAACCCTCAGCTGTTCTCCAAGGTAACCATGACACCCATCATGAGGAAAGTATGAATGGGGCTTGGGGGCTTTTTGGTACACAAATGGGCCTGCTTCTCTGTTACAGCAGTGTGAATCAAGAGTAGCTCTACTAAGTCAGTGAAGTTGCAGTGGTTTAAAACTATTGTTAGAGGAGGAGACCCACTAGGGCCATGGCTACACTTACATTTTTGCAGTGCTGGTAGTTACAGCTGTGGTCATA
>NC_133774.1:111502070-111511478 GCF_003597395.2 Chelonoidis abingdonii
GGCCAATTACAGCACTGGTGAGTGTCCACACCTGATGACCAGCGCTGCATCACCAGTGCTGGATTCGCTACACCTGTAGCAGACCAGGTGTACAGCCAACGCTGCAGACAGGGAGTTGCAGCGCTGGCTGAGCTTTGTAAGTGTGGACACCGTGTAAGTTGCAGCGCTGTAACCCCCTCACCAGCGCTGCGACTTGCAAGTGTAGCCAAGGCCTAAATGTATAGGTTGTTTTTTTTAAATTTATTCCAATGAAAATTATAACTATTACCAACTTTGTTTTAATCTTGGAGGTATTTTTAATTTGATGCAACTGTGAATTTATATTCTTTACTTAGAAGTTTCAATCCCCTTTTACATGGTTGTAAGAAAAGCAGCCCCACCTCTACCAACAGGCTGCAACATGACAGGCACATCTACCTCAGTTTTCTTCCTTTAGACTCCCTAGAAATAGCCCAAAGCACCCTTGTGGAGTTCATCTATTACCAAAGTCCTGTGCACATAAATCAAAACAAAAATCTCACAACTATAGTGCAGAATTCCTCCGGTAAAGTCCAAGCAGAACACACAGCCCCAGCATACCTCCCTACACCTAGCTTCTCCAGAGCAGCTTTCTGTTATCCTTGTACCAGGACAACCCTCTGGCTTCAGCTCTTTGGCTCCAAAATCCATTAGGTATCTCCCTTTACTGCTTTCAGTCTTCAGGTCTCTCCAGCTTAGCACCAGCAGGTAACTCTCTTTCTGGTCCATCTGCCATCAGGCCTGGCTTGTAGAAGTCAGCCAACAAATCCCTCTTGCTGCTTTCCTTGTTTTCAGCCTTTTCTCAGGACACACCTTCTGGGACTCCTTCCCTGATCTCTGGCAGCTTTCACCTACCCTTCCTAACTGAATTGGCTGTTCTGACTGGCTGGGACTCCCACTCGGTGGCTCTCTCCCTTGATCCTTTATAGCCCCCCAGGTGCTGCCCCACACTCTTAATTGGTCAAATGGGAGCATCTGCATTGGCACAGGGCTGGACCTGCTTCATTTATTAGGGCCAACCACCTTGTGATACTGGGCTTTAGTGTTCCTATTTTTTCTCTGAAATTCAGTGGTTTATGTGCAAATTATAACTGCTTTTCAAACTGAATATTTTTATTTTTATGTTTTTTATTTTAAAACAAAAGTAATTGCTAAGGCATTAGGTCTAACTTTTTCTCCCATTTATAATTTTGAACCCCAAGAATGATCTCTAGCTAAATACAAGAAAACATATAAGCTGCACAACACTATTATTTGGCTCATGCCACCTTTATTCAATTTCCTAGCAACAAATCTGGGGGGAAGTTGGGGAAGAAATTAACTGACCATTCAAAATAGCTAAATGATTATTTTTGATGCTTTTAAAGAAAACTAACTGAAATATGGTTGTGAGATAACATTCATAGATTTCTTTAAAATGTGGTTTAAAATCTATAAAGGGAAAATACATCATAGCTGCCATTGTACTAACAATTCAACAGGCATAGTGCTATATTCAGACTAATGAGCAAAGTTCCTGAATTCTGGAGCAGAGATCAAAGGGACTCAAAGGACTGAAATGATTCTTGGCCATTATACTAATAGTTGGAGTCGAATAGACTGGAATGAGTCTATTCATCACTTGTGATCTCCCCGTATTTTTCCACACTTTTGTTGTGCACATCTCACTTGCTGTATGCAGTTGAATCCTTTTTTAGGAATTGGCCCAAAGCTCATTGAAGTCAATGGAAGTCTTTGGAACAGGCCTACAGAGGAGCAATTTTTCGTTTATATAATTTAACTGTAGAAGGGATTTCAACTGGGATGGGGGGAATTCACTGAAACAGAGGTTTTCAATGTACTTTGCTATGGCTGAAATCCGGCTCTCATGGGACAACCAAAATATAGTCTATGTACTAGTGAATTCTATGGGGCATTGGGAAGGAAGGAATTCTCCTGCCCAGACTAGGGTAGCTGAGTGGAACCATTTGTGGCCACTATTGCAGTCCTCCTGATATGGTGCTGAAATCTCTCTTCTTTATGAACTGTTCCTTCCCTACCTTGTGGGGGAATAGCTAGGAGAATGCAGTAAGCATAAATCCTAGCAGCCAGGCCCAATCCCTAATGCTTTCCCTGCATGCCCCTTGTTTTCCCCAAAGAACTCTGGAACACTTTACAAGCTCATGCAGATTTTATATATAAATATAAAAAATAAAAAAATCTCTTAATCCACAAAGTGAAATATAGCTGCCTCCGGAATGATGCTCTTGATGACTTACAATGATGCAATACAGCGATTTAAGACAAAACATGAAGCAAACCATATCCAACCAAAACTACAGAGACAGTCTAGACAGGCAGAATGTAATCAACCCTAATACCCTAGCTAAATGCCACCTTGAATAATAACCTTACTTTGATTGAGAAGTACCAGGGATCATTAAGTACCTGGTAGCTGAAATTTGTCACCCAAAAGATATCATTTCTATCAGCACAGTGCATTCCAGCAACTTCATAGGGCAGTGCTTTATTATATTATTAATACAGAAGGATAAGTGCCAGCTATTAAATCAGCAGTGCCACTTCCTGCATCATCCTAGCTCTTTCTTGGAGATCGGCTATCCAAGTAACTGACCCAACATGACTCTGTTCAGCTTGTGAATTTTGATGGGCTAACATTGCAAAACAGTATGGCTTCAGGCCCTTGCTGCGTCAAGCTTTTATTTCCACGGTTTTTAATGGTTTCATGCGAACAGCTAATGAGCGACGAGACTACAGAACTGGTTTCCTATTGTCTGAGACCTTGTACAATGAAGATTGTTTAGAGATGCTAAAAATAGAAATATCAGGAAAGAAAGATGACTTTATCAAGTGCTCATTTTAAATTTGCCAACCATACCAACTGAGCCTTCCTACACAAAACATATATTTGATTAATTCTACAAACCAAACCATATATTCAAATAGGTGAAAGCAAGAAAGAAACATTCGCTCCCTCCTGAAATTGCTTTGCATCTTTGTTCTGGACTGATATTTATATAAAAGACTTCTCTGTGAGAAAAGATTAGCTAAGGCTGGGAATCTTTCTTTCCTGCTAAGAGGAGATTGCATGCTACAGTAAAATCAAAGGAGTTATTACTAAAAAAGTACAAGATAAGCAATTTTGATAACAAGTAGATGTGTAAATGTTTAATGCTTTGCATTGTTACATACCATAGCAGAAACCAAGCCTGTGTAGTCTTGTGGCAGTGCCCTAGATTCCCTTGTCTTTGTTCTAGCCATGCATCTTTCAGAGCTCTCATGGGTGATTCTGTGATTCTGAAGGGGAGTTGTGTGTGGGGGAAGAGGGGGGGAGATACAATTAATTTCCATAGAAGAGTGGCATAGTAAGTGGTGTTTGTGTTCATCATACTTTTCTATGATGAACACATAGTGTGAAGCTTATTCAAAAGCAAAATACAGCATCTTGACACAATACCAAATCTTTTTACCAAAAGTGGGCCATATGTTTGTTCAAAGAAAAGACCAACCTCTTTTTTTAATGGAAAAGATGTGTGTCAGCATTCTAAAATGTTGTCACTTCAAGGCTATTTTCAGACTTCTTTCTCTAAGCCTTTCCTTTCTATGTGTTTGGGAGGCTTTCTCTCACTGCATCTCCCCCATCCCCTGGAAATGGGTTCAGCAGTGCTGCTAAAGTATTTGACTAGTTGTTCTAAATCTTAAACAATTACACAGCACCACTCTTACATGCAGGATGTCTACGAGACCAGCATTCCTTAATATGTTTAATGTACTGTTGGTCTACAAGACAGATTTTTTTCCCCTCAATTATGTTGAGCAACTCAAAGCCCAATGGACTGACTGGTACAAGGTAATAATAATTGAGTGTTAATTAATGTAATAACACCTTTTTGAAAATTATAGTGGCTTTCAACTGAATTGATTCTTTTAATATATTAATAAACTATCCTTTATATTTTTTGCTCAAAATATGCCAGGAATTCTATTTCCCAGCAAATGTATATTAATGTAGATGTTAAAGATGGATAATTTAAACTAATGCTGCAAAAATTACTAACAAATGCATTCCCTACAAATTGAGAAACAAGAACTTAAAATATTAAATCTTATTTGAAATGAAAAGCTCCTAACAGAATAGGTTTTGGAAAAGTGTGCACTTAAAACAATACTAAAACAAACCAGAATCTGTTCTTCCAATAGCAAAGAACAAAAGTTATACATCCCAGGGGACTAATTAGGCGCATATAGCAATATTAAAAGACAGAGGGCACTCCGGTAGCATAAAACTGCAGAAGGAAGTTGCTATTCTAACACAAGATGACATATATATGAGAGAAACCCAAAGGGAAATGTTGAACAAAATCTTCCTTTGCTTCTCGTTTGTGACTCATTTTCGTATGAGGTCACCTGTTATCTATGCTGGCCCTTTAATGTTAAGGGGAGAGGGTGGGGGGATGAATATACTAGTGCTTCCAACTTTGCAAATGATAATATGTTGTTTTAGCATTTGGTTGTGCTATGAAAAGTACACAGCAATCACTCAGTTGGAGTGTATCTGTTTGTAGGGCTGAGGGCAGAGGATTACTGCTACTGATGTTTGTTTTTTTTAAAGCAGATTGGAAACAATGAAATAAATGGCACGTTGTTAATCATCCGATTCCATTCTCTGAATACCATTCCTACGTTATATTAATATAAGAAACAAGGAGGCAATAGTTCCAAATGGATACTAACCTGAGACTTGAGATCTGCATTCTCTTCCCAGCTCTGTCACTGGTCAGCTGGATGACTTTGGGCAATTAATTTGACCACTCTGTAAAATGGAGATGAGACTTATCTAGTTTATAAAAAGTGACAAGGAATCGTGTGGCACCTTATAGACTAACAGAAGTATTGGATCATGAGCTTTCGTGGGTGAATACCCAGTTCGTCAGACCCACAAAAGCTCATGATCCAATACATCTGTTAGTCTGTAAGGTGCCATAGGACTCTGTTGCTTTTTTACAGATCCAGACTAACATGGCTACCTGATACTCGTTCACAGAGTGCTTGGACATCTGTGGAGGGAAAATGCTCTACAAGAGTTAAGTATCGTTTACCTCAAGTGGATTAACTTCAATCCTTTAAGAATATTTGCTAATTCTCAGAGAAACCTCTTACGTGTTTAATTGATTACCTTCTTTTACTTAAAAAAAAAAATCCAATGAAATAATCAATAATTCAATAGCAGATGTCTTTTATCAGGAGTCTTGAAGTCACTGGAGCTACGCCAATTTACACCAGCTGAAGATTCGCTTGCCCTAAAAAGGAATGGATTTCATAATTTGTAACTACCATACTGTGGGCCACATTCTGCACTGTGGGAATAACTTGTGTAGAGAGAACAAACTGTGGGAGCTGAGATTCATGGAGTTTTCAATGAACCAGAGTAGACGGATCTATCTGCTTGCTGACCATGCATGGAAGAAGTCAGACATTTTGCTCTCAGAACCTGATTTTTTTTTTCCCCCCCAGGGATCACAGGGGCAAGGCCATGCTTTGCTTCCATTCTGCCTCCTGGCCCCTGAGAACCCCAGAGAGTATAATTTCTGCATACATGAAGTGGGGGTAATTCCAGAGCATAGAAATGGAAGTAGGACAGTTTAGTACGGCATTGAGCTGTTGTGTTTTGCACCAGCTTCCACTGATGATCTGAGGTGGGAGAACCTGGTGGAGCTTGCGTAACTCCCCTCAACTCTGGCCTGTCTTCTCTGCAGTAGGACCTTCCATTGGGACAGGATGAAGGAGGAAGTATGCTGCCTTTGTGGAAATCCCCTTTCCCCCTGCATACCCACCACACTTTCTCATGCAGGCTTCTGTCTGTGAGTGGGCACGGAGAGGAGCATAGAACCCTTCTTAGACCATGCACTAAAATGTCAGGGATAGCACATGGTTTTAAGCTAAATGAATGTTTGGTTTGAATCAGTCCCACTCTTCTCTTTCTTTTCTTCTTCTTGGTGATTTTTTGGGAAAGGGGGGCAGTCTGTATTTGATCAGCTAATGAGTCAACATGTTTATAGCAGGCATTTGGTGCCTGAATCATGTTGGTATCAACAAAGGGCATTTTTGAAAGGATTATCAATATGAAAAACACAAAAATGAATTTTAAAAAGCATGAATGGAGAATCAATAATTTTCAGGTCTTTGATCTGCCATTCAGGTATACGCTGCTGCAGGAGGAAACAAGGAAAATGGCAAGCAGCAGAGACAAGGAGAAATAGCTTCAAATAAAATTTAGAGATTTCTTGGTTGTGGATGGGAAGCAAAGAGGACATGATTGTACCATAGAAATAGAGTATCTCCTTTCCTTACCTGGATTCTCTAATGAAACTGGCCCATAGTTATTAGACCATTTGCACGTGCAAGTTGGGTGACTGCACATCTAGCTGCCCATAAGCAGTTTCCAGGTCGATGTGAATAAAGATGAGGTTTAAACACTTTAGATAAATGAATACATTTTGTAACTGCATTTTAGGAAGAACTCAAACAGGAAAATTTGTCCTATCATTTCTATATCAGCATGCATAGACTGTCAGCAGTTATGAAGGTTTTTGTGAGATTTATGCATGCAGGATGCTAGCCAAAAATAAAATACATGCTATGTTTTATAAAGGTTATTCAGTCAGCTCCTCACAGGTCCATCAAACCTTCACATTGCAGGTGATGTGACCCAAATGTCTGGCACGGTGTAGTAGGGCAACTTGGTCAGGGAAACCAAGCAAATCTATCAACTGTCAGCCTGCCTCGAATGACCATTACTGCAACATGGAGTCTACTCTGTGATGTGATGTATTCTTACTTATAACCCTAAGAAAGGAGCTGGCGAGGAAGAAAGAACATATGTATTTCTTAAAATATCATAAATAAAACAAGCTTTTAAAATCTGTAAATCACTTCTGATTCATCTGGGGTGACTTTGAACCATTTTTATGCTCAGTTGTATGGTTTTTGTTTGGCAGATTAATTTTCAGAAATTCCAGAGAAACTGCCCTCCTATGACTAAATCTGGACTTTGGATACCTATGCTGCTCCTCGCCTCTCCACAATGATATATGGCAACTTGGTTCTGTGTTCTAGGATGGAACCACCTAATGTGTATGTGGCATTCTGAATGAAGTAGGCAGGCAATTAGGAGAGTTAACTCATTTCTTCATTCAAGCAGATTATCAACATGTATTCCAGGCCAATTTTTTTTGTCCTTTCCCACCTTAAATTCCCTGGCTTTCTCAAATATGTATTGCATCTCCTCACTCCTGTGTTTTTTCACCAAACATTAGTTACAAACAGAGTGGAATTAGGAGTAGGCTGCCACCTCATTTCTTTGTGGTATTAACCAATAGATAGGCAACTTCATTAGGAGGAATACAAGGGACAACTATTATCTGCCCCTTTTAAAGCCGTCCACCTAACTGTTTCCATGTTCTTACTCCCTAAACACCTATAGCTGCAGGTAGCAAATAAGAGTCGCTATTGTCAAAAACATTTCAGATTCTATGAATTGGCTTTTTCTGACAAAACTTTGTGGCATAGGAAAATTTCCAACCAGCTCTATTCAATTCACTATGAACTTCTGTATGGATTCCCTATGGAGTGCTGGGGAAAAGAAATTTTGCGGCTTCCTGGTCCTGAACTCCACAGAAGTTCTGCTGTGGGATTGAAGGAAAAGAATGATGCTCTAGACAGCAATTTCCTCCAAATCTTTGTCCTCTAAATTATGTCTTTCCATCCCAAGAGGTAGATAATTTGGCCCTTTGATCTTTTTTTCCTCCTTCACTGTCCTCCCATTGTTTTTGTTTCTAGCTTTCCCGCCACTACTTGTTTATCTCTCTAGTATTAACTAACTTTCCCCCTCATTTTTTTCAAGTCCCTCAAGTTCATGTATGTGTGGTTTCTTCCCCCTTTCCTTTACTGCTCTCACAAGCCAACCATCATGCTGGAGAGGAAGTGGTGTTCTAATTGTTTGAAATTATGGGATGACCTGAAATTTGGTCTTGGCTTTGCTACTGACTCACTGTTGCCTCGTCAAATGTCAGGGTCTAAATTTGGATGCCTAAGCCACGTTTAAACGCAAAAATGTGGCCTGATTTATCTAGACTCTGACAACCCAGCAGCAACGAATTCAGCTGGCATTGTTGCCATGTATACCAGTGTTCAGTTTGTCTCATCACGTGGGGGGCATCATCACTTCTGTACAAAAGAGTAAAAGGATATTGTCAGACTAGTTAAAATGCTAAACAGAAGAATTGAAATGAACTTCTTAGGATTCAAGAAGTACCTGATTTTAAATATCTATACTGGAAAAAGGACAATGAGCAATAGGCTATGGGAGCGTGCTACAGTGCTTTTTTTTTTTTTTTTTAATTTTCAAATTATTACATTAGAGATTGGTCAAAGCAGAAACCTCAGATATTAACTTCCCCTAATCCTGAGATGTTACATTCTGGATCTGAATTTGGCAGCTTTGTAGATGCAGGCAAAAGACTATGCAAGCTGTATAGAGTACAAGTAGCAAGACAAATACAAAGCCGCCATGTGTGTTTTTTTTTTTTAATTGTCTGTCTGATTTTTGTTTTAAGTGAATTTGGTGAACCACCACTGTCAAATGATGCATTTTTTTGTTGGTTTGGGTTTTCCCTCCTCTTGAAACTAGCAAACACACAATATTAATTGGTTTAGCTGGCAATGTAATATCTTTTTCAGTGCTCTAGCTATTAGTAACTTGATCATTGTGGATGGAGATTGAGGGTATAGCTGCAGCACTCAATAGAGCAGCAAGGTTTGGAACCCACTGCTGTTCTAGAAAATCAGTCTTCTCGTAAGTAGTGGAAGGCATTATTAGTTGAACTAGCTGTTCACTCTTCTGATGAAGGTCTGTAAAAGGCTTGTCTGCAATCAGATGCAGAAACAATAGAAATATCCGCACCATAGTCCATCTGTATGCCAGCATGTATTTCTCCATCGCCACACATACATATTTTCTCTGCTGATCTTCCACGTTAAATGGGAACACAACTCCACCCTGTATCCACTTTGAGAGTTACTAATCTTGTGACAATTGGAGCACGGCTTTGCATGCTGTTTAGAATAGCAGAGCAGTGGAACCCAGCAGAGGGGTTACTGCTGTGGACTGGGTCAGCGCAACCCATTAGGCGACTGCACTAACATTTGGGAGGCAGTGACCGCGGTGGCTGGACCTTCCGCTGCCTCTGTAGGGGGCAGTATTTTGAGGGTGGGACCTTCCTGTCATAAGTAGATAGGTAAGGGTTAATTTTCTTTTACCTGCAAAGGGTGAACAAAGGGGGAACCAAACACCTGACCAGAGGACCAATCAGAGACCTGGATTTTTTTTAA
>NC_133774.1:111512141-111538607 GCF_003597395.2 Chelonoidis abingdonii
GGAAAGGTTTGGGGAACCCGAGGGGGCCGAAACCCTGGAAAACTTTGGCTGGTGGCAGCGAGATAAGATCCAAGCTGGGTATAAGCTTGGGGAGGTTCACAGTAAGCACCCAGATTTTGTACGCTAAAGTCCAGATTTGGGACAGACGTTTACCACACTTCCGCCGCCTAGGGCGCCAAAAAAGCTGGCGACGCTCCTGGTTGTGGAGTGGGTAAGCATGCTGCCCATAGAAGAACCCCTGACTTGATTGCAGAAACAGGTATAAGGCCACCTATTTTGCCTTTTTTGAAAGAAGATTTCCATTAGTTTAGAGTGGATGGTTGCTGGGGCCTCTACTGCCAGAAACATAGCATGAGACAGAGCCCACAGAGAGGAATGGGATATGGTGTGAAGGGAGATTTACAGCAAAAACTAATGATAAAAGATAGTAGAATTTGAGGGGCTTCAAGAGTACAGATCTTTAGAGGAGCCTCAGATAAGTATCCAAGCATTGGTCTGTTGATACATCACTAACTGAAATGGTAATTGTGGTAATGAATCAATTATTATGCTCCATAGTACTGTGTTTGTACTAGTGCAGATCTAACAGAGAGGGAGGGTGGTCCAGTGGGTAAGGCCTCCATCTCAAAAGATCTTGTGTCAAGTTCCTTCTCCACCACAGATTTCCTGTGGGACCTTGAACAAGTCGCTTATTTGTAAATTGAGGAGAATAGTATTTCTTATGTCCACTTGGGATTTGTACGTATTAATACATTAAAGCCTGTGAGGGGCATAGATGCTACAATAATAGGGAGCAAACAGGTACTTTAGATAAAATGTTCGTGTTAATACGTTTAAACTTGGGTTTTCCACACGTCCACCTCAAGTACAATAAACTTTGGGGAGTTTGAAATCTGATTCAGGATCCTAACACACATTTTATTTATGGCCCTTAATCTTGTTCTGAGCTGAACCAAAACTCACATTCAAAACCTGCATTATGTTTCTCCTTAACCAGGATATAGCTTTCCCAGATTAGTTTTTTGTGTAACTTTTTTTTGTCATGAAAACTTCATGAACACAGTGAAATGGTGACTTGACCCCAAAAGCACAGGCTGAGTAAGGATTTTACTATGGGCTTACTAAACTTGGTAACTGGCAACAATGCTATTGATTTGTCCAGTGCTAAAACTCTTTGTTTGGGAATAGTCTATATAAAAGCTGCACACACAAGTAGGAAAGTTCATTCCTTAGTCTAGTCTCCAGGAATTTGAGTGTGAGAGTTGCCAATGCTGTAATGCTCCCATTAAGTGATAGTAGAATTCAGTTACTGTCAATCACACAAAGTATCTTTAAAGCCATCAGAAGTACCACATGATGTCATTAGACTCCTCCACAGTAAGAGAAATAAGGTGTTTTAAAGGTCTGATTCCTGATTTCCCTCGTTTAATCAATCAGTGGATTATATGGTCATAGAACTGGTGTAGTAGCGTGGAGAATCAGACCAAAAATATAAAAAGAACTGAGAGTACTTAGAAGTGGTTCCCAGTATTTCCTATGAGCTCCTGAGATCAAGAGGTCAAGGTAGGATCTCTTTAAGTCTCATTAATGGGCCTTATTCTGCTCCCATTCAAGCCAGCAGGAGTATAGCCATTAATATCAATGGGATCAGGATGGGGCCTTGACCATATACATCCCTTTCATTTGTAAGAGTGTCCTTATGAGCATGACCAAACCTACCAGACATGTTTAGTAATTTAGTTTCCATTTTCTTTCTGTGTGTTTGGTCCTGTAAACAGCATGGAGAAAATACTGTATTTTTCTTTAGCTGGTTCACATTTAAATGTATTTACTCTCAAGATGTCTAATAATTCTGCATTACTATGTAATTCTCAGAGTTGTTCTGGACTTATTAGAGGAATGAACAAGATGGTCTGTGATTCAGAGACAGTTCTCAGGGGACCAAGAGAAAGGCAGGAGGCTGCAAACTTGTAAGATAACTTTCCAGGGCCCTTAAGGGTTACAGGCTGTCATGGGGTCCAGTGCTAAATGGACATGAATCAGATGTTTATCTATAACAAATAAGCACCCACAGAGGACTGGCACCATTGGAGGCACCAAAACCACCTGTCCTTTCAGGCACCACCTTGTCTGTTTAGAGCTTCTGATTTTTTGTTTTAACTGATTAACAACCCTGCCCCCTACTCCCCACCCCAAAAAATAAATTGGAGTGGATCTAATAAGCACTGCACATGGTTACTTATATCTAAAGGATTTTCTACACAGAGCACTAATGAAGACTACAGGAGGGGGTGTGATTTCTAAAGGGAACTGATGTGTTGTGTGACGTTATATGTATTAATTGGTAGCTGTAGACCCTGCTGGTGCACAATAAAGGTTTCCTTTGCTCTAATGCTTTACCTAACTACTTTAGTGTGCTCTTTGAAATAGTACTATGTTAAAGGGCACGAAAGAACATTACAAAGAGATTACTCACATCTTGTACATACTGTAATGAGTAATGTATATGCCAGATATCACTCATTACGGTAAATACAAAGAGAGAGAGCCAAACCCCCTGATTTTTTTTTTTGGACATCTTCACAAAATGTAAATAGACAAAAATAAACCCAGAAAAATTAAATTTATAAATCCTGAAAAACTGAAGCCCTAACTATGCTTCAGAGCATGGATGGGCTCAGCAGCTCCACTGCCATAGTGGAGTATGCACACATCAAGATAACTATTCTATTGAAAGCAGACAGTGTTTTGTCAACTTTCCGTGTGGATTTTTCTTTTTAATCACTGCCTACCGCAGCAGTGCTGTCTGCTTTGCAGCTAGTGAAAAACTGACAGGGAGGTGTTGTGTGGGGTGGACTAAGGAAATGGTTTTCCTAGCAATGATAACCAATTAGTGCTGCTTCTCCCACTCATGATGATAATAATTATTAGCAGTTTGGATAGCACTGGGAATATAAGCGGATACAAAGCAAAAATTTTGTACTTGTTAAAACATGTTTCTTACAGAAAAGCAAAAAAAACAAAAAAAAACAAAACCACCCCTGAACATATGTCTTAACATTTTCTTTCCCACACCTGCCAGAATCGAACCTCATGATTCCCCACACCAGAGCTCTAGAGGGCATGGACTCCAAGGAACTTTAAATCTCCCCTTGTCCTCTAACCTCCTCACATTCTCCAGACTGCACTTTGCTTTCTGCAGGAAATTCTGAAATCAGCATCCACTTTTCCCACTGGATCTGTATAGAAAAAGGCTTGTTCTCTATCAATGAACACGCTCACTTTTTTGCAAATCCTAATACAAAATTAAAATTTTCATTTCCATGGTTAGCTGTACATGCTGTAGTCTGGGAAAGCTCAATGTTTATATTTTAAATGCTTCACTATTACCTTTGCTTTACCATTTCATGTCCTAGTGATTGAAATATTATCAGCCTGTGACAGACCTCTCCAGAGTTGAAACAATCTTCACTCATCATGGAGCTGAGATAACTACAACAGCCACCTGCTCAGCTTCCTTCCCTGTGATGCTTGTTGAGATGCAATACTTGCCTGTTTCTGTGACCTCTGTTTGGCTATTTAGATAGAAGTGAAAAGAATAGTTGCATCTATTTCAGCAAGATATTGAAAAGAACTCTTACAATATGGATGAATTCCACACACTCTGCCTTAGACTGCAGTCAACCCTCCAACACTTAGCACAATATATAGTTTTTGTTCTCACGAAAAGGCATGGAGCCCAAACTAAATGGTCCTTTCTAATATACCAATTGTTTGGGCTCTGGGCAATTCATAGCTGCTGATTGGCGTGAGTTTCCTTCTGGAGAACTAACAAATCTGAAGCTAGGCAATAAATTAAAAGAAAAGAAGTCTACCATTGGTTTGAGGTTTTTGAGTTATTCACACTGTATATACATCTAATCATTTCTCATTAATACAAATATCTAAGAAATTGTAAAACAAATGTAAAAGTTTTACACTGTCGTAGCTATTTGAGTGCATTGCTGGAAGAGTCTTTAGCTGAGACACCTGGTTCTGGTTTTCCAGCAATGCATATTTTTGTTTCCACAGTTAACTGTCCTATTTAAACTTCTCACTTCTTTCTAAATAAAGAATTAAAAACAGGGCACTTTGAACTTTTCTACTTTCAGCCAGATGTCCTATTTAAACCTTGGCAACCTGCCATAAATATAAAACAGAGTGGAAAAACTTCTTTAAAATCTCTCTATCTCCTTTTGTGTCTTAGCTTAGCTCTGCTTTTAGCTGTACTTCAATTTTCCTTTTTTAAATGCTAATGTCTGAAGATTGAAGAAACTTCCTATTATCCATGTGATGTCACTGTTGTGTAGACACTAACTGTTGTTTTTCAGATGAATGGTATTTCTGTATTTTGAAAAATCCCACAGTTAGTTCCTTACATGCTAATCTCTAAACAGTGAGTTCAGGCAGGGCTGTTTTGGACTGAAGAGTGGTGTGCGTGATGATCTCAGGCAGCAAGATGACCAGGAAGTCTCTTTTTATGTTGCTAGATGTTTGATATAACAAACCATACTTAAGTGCCACCACAGGTGTGAAGGTAGATAGTGATCGGACTCTAACTAGCAGTAGGAGTACAGATCTGTAGTACTCAGATCCATGTATTAGAGGTGTGAGCAGAAGGAAGTATATGGTAAAAGTTGATCAGCCCTGATAATATTTAGTGGTCTGTTGTGAAACAGGAGTTCAGTGGATTACTTTCCTTGAGGGGAAAATCAGAGCTGGCTTTGCAATTTGTGAGCATCTATCCAGGCAAGAGCAAACACCTCCAAACCTTCAAGCTATCCCTTTATGTCATGAAGTTAGAAAGAGAGCCATAAATGGTCACCTTCTCCTCTGGAAGACTAAGATGACTGGACAGGCAATTAACCTGTAGGTACAATGATAACTTGATAGAAGAATACCTGACTTGCAAGCATACTGGGGCCAAAATGAAAATCTGCCCATAATTATTTGTTATTAGTACTGCAGTCATGCCTAGTGGGCCCCAATCAGGGAATGGATCCTGGTGTATTAGGCATTGTGCATTCACAGATGAAGATAATACTTGTGCCAAAGAGGTTTACAATTTCAGTTGTACTACTCAATTGGTCTACCTTCTGTTGGTGAGAAAGACAAGCTTTCTAACTTACACAGAGCTCTTCTTCAGGTCTTCGGTGTGACAGCCAAATACCAGGTGGAACAGATTGTCTAGCATAAGGAGTTAACACCATATTTCAAGGGACCAATCAAGGTGAAAATGTTCCGTGTAAGCTCAAAAGATTGTCTCTCACCAACAGCAGTAGGTCAAATAAAAGGTATTACCTCACCCACTTTCTCTCTCTAGTGTCCTGGGACCAAAACAGCAACACCACCACTACACACAGTATATGTTAATTTTATACCTTTTTTTCCAATCAAAATGTCACGTATAGTTCAATATATCCAAAATATTTCAACAGGTCTTCAAATTCATTAAAAGGTGAAGTTTGCTCCCGGATAGTTAATGGGAAAACTGACTAAATTTGTTAAACAGACCGTTTATTTTGAAGAGTGCACCCAGCTCTAAAGATTTGTCAATGTTTCTCCATGGTTAAAATAAATCAATATCAGATTAACACTGGGGAGATGAAGGGCAGTTGAAAATTTACACCCTCTTTATGTGTATAAAGGGGCTTCAATGTAAGTGAGAATCAGATCCTACATATCCAGGATTAAATCTTCCAGCGTTGTTTTAGCCCCCTCCCCCCCTTACCAATTACAAAGAAGAAAAAATCTTTTCTCATCACTCTCACAGATACCGGTTCTCAAATTCTCCTGCCATATGTGCTGGGAACTTTTTTTTATTTTACGTAATCATCCAGTTTCACTGAGGGAAATCTGCCATCTGCCTAACTCTTTGCTATATATCCTGCTGCTTCACTTTGAAGGGATTGGCTTCATTCTGATACACTGAAATAATTCCACACTTGGGGGCTTTAAAGGGGTTACTTCTGCCACCATGGGATGCTACAGAGAACCATGTTAGGATTCTTTAGAGTTTAATATTCTCAGGTCATGAATACTGGCCTAAGGTTTATGTTTCTGGTTCAATTGTAAATTTTTTCCAGTGAGGGGGAAAACAGACCACAATACCTAAGTGGGTTCTATTATGCCAACAAAAGGATCAAAATAACAACCATAAGTGAAAAGGAGTTTGCACAAAAAAAACAAAAACAGTACTAGTCTCAAAAAAAAAAAAAGATATACATAGACTTAGACAGGAATATCTTTTAGGGCATGAAGTGTTAAATCAACTAGATGGCAATGCAAGGAGCATTAACATAATATTAAAGTTTTTATTTTCAATTAAAATTACTAATGGAGCCTGCAAATTGTGAGGTTCCATTGTTCAGTTCCTAGCCCTGAGAAGCACAGCTTCAAGGAGGATTTTCAGCATCTCAAAATGCCATGCTGGAGGGCTGTACTGTGGTGACCCAGGGAGCACAGGGGGACAGGAGCAGGGAAGGAGAACCAGGAGGTTTGAGCAGCTGCAGTTCTCCAATTAGTTCTAGTGAATGGTCACACTGAAACCAGCTGCAGAATCCTTCCACCTGGTATATGGGGAAAAAGCTCATTTACTGGTGCAGACTGTCCATATTTGGAATTTGGAAATACATCTTCTGCCTGAGGATCTTGCACTCTGCTCAGAGATACATGCCCACCTCCTGTAACTCCACGTGATTCCCTACATGTGTACTAAAAATCTTGGGCTAGATCTTCAGTGTGGTTGAGGTACCATAAAGGTAGCTTAAGTCACATATTGGGCTGATTCTAGGGCCAGCCAGATGCATCTAAGCCCCTACCTTCTGGCTGTCCACAGTACCATGACACCATTCCTGAAGTCGAGAATTGCCAGGGCACAGTCCCTTCCTTCCCCTGACTCTCTGTCCCAGGAAACACTCCCCATGAGCAGGCTCTAGGCTACCTAGGATTTTTTCCCATGCTGCATCCTCAGATGGTTGTTGATTCAAAGTGATCCAGACAGGTTGGTAAACTAGATGCAAGCAAACAATATGTGTTTTTATCCAACTAAATGTAAACACATACATCTGGGAGCAAAGCACGTAGTCCATGCTTACAGGACTCTGTAAAAGATTTGGAGGCAGGGTGGATTATCAGCTGAAGAGTAGCTCCTAGTGTGTGGCTGTGGTCAAAAGAGCTAATTGAATCCTGGGTTGTAGAAACAGGGGAATCTTGAGTAGGAGTAAACAGGTTATTTTTCTTCTGTATTTGGCACTGGTGGGACTTCTGCTGTGTCCAGTTCTGGTGCACACAATTCAAGAAAGATGTGAAATTGGAGAGTTCAGAGAAGAACCACAAAAATAAAGGTTTAGGAAACAGGTAGCTTGATTTATTTAGCTAAAAAAGATGCTAAGGAGTGACTTAATTAGAGTCTATAAGTATCTAATTGGAGGAAATAATTGATAACGGCAACTTAATCTAGCAGAGAAACATATTAAAAGTTCCTGTGGCCAGAAGTTGAAGCTAGATAAATTCAGACTGGAAATAAGGTGTACATTTTTTTACATTGAGGGTAACAAGGGTTTTTGGCAATTTAAGAAGGGTCATGGTGGATTCTCCATCATGGGCCATTTTAAAATCAAGATTGGATGTTTTTTCTAGAAGATATGCTCTAGGGTTTATAAAGGGTAAGTTTGATGTCTCTTACAGAAGATCAGACTAGATGATTACAATGGTCTGTTTGGCCATGTAATGTATGGATATTATTAGTTTATTTATTATTAAAAACTGTTCCTGTGTTTATGGACATATTTGTGTGTCATACTCACTATTTTTTGAGTGATTTGATATTGGTATCTGGCACCTAGCATTGTTTCTGCTCCCTGACTGGAAAATAGAAATTTCAATAAATAGGAAGAGAACTGAATAAATCCCTTGGGGTGCAAACATTCATGTGCATATATATTTGTGACACAGAGCATATAAATATTTGCACAAGTAGCTGGAATACTTTCTCTCTCTGACAAAAAAACAAAACCAAAAACCCCACAATTGACGTATATGTTGCTGGAAAGCATATGGAAAAGATCATGAAGATTGTCAAGGCAAAACTGTGTTTTTGTTTTGTTTTTTAATCTCAGTGCATGGTTTGAGAATCTCTTTACCAATATTGATCTAGCTTGCATGGTTCTCTATGTGCCACCCAGGTTAGCTCTAGGGGGCTGTATTTTGTACATATTTCTTTGTTTCTTTAACACTTCAGCTGGAAAAAGCTCCATAAAATAGGGGGCCACCAACTTTGTAAGCATCCTATAATATGCACCTGGGATGAATTGAGCCCATTAAATCTTATGAAATAATTGAAGTTGGACCAGGGATTAATTTGGCCCAGAGTGGTTGTCGTAGTCACACAGATGTAAAGGTATAGAAAAACCTAGAAATGTCCATGATGTTAATTAACTTGTATGGTGATCATGCTTTAACTAATTTTGAGATTTATGATATTACTGTGTCTATATCTTATTATAGAGATTACACCTGGATATTTGTATTTCAACAAATCAAAAACACACTCATTCACCCATGAGGTCTAGAATGCCCTTCACCTATTGAACACTTGCTTTCAAGCAGCTGAAAGTTGACCCAATTCAGTTGCAGGAACACTGGTTTCAGAATAAAATTGACACATAGATTCACAAACACGAACATGCATGCATTTTTCTCAGTATTCGTGGGTCTGTATTTAAATGGCAGGAGTCGTGTTGCAATGCATGACTGCTCCTTAGGGTGACCAGTCAACAAATGTGAAAAATCAGGACAGGGAGTGGGCGGTAATAGGAGCCTATACAAGAAAAAGGCTAAAAAATCGGGACTGTCCCTATAAAATCGGGACATCTGGTCATCCTACTGCTCCTTCATCCACATCTTACTAGAATAGGGAAGGCTGCAATGTGACTAGTCATCTTTCATTTCAAACATTCTGTTCAATGGCAACACTGTTCTAAAAATGAAACCCTAACAAGATTAGAACTGAACAAAGTGTGTTACAGCAGCAGGGAATGTGAAGCCACAGCACATATTAATGATTTGTCAAATGAAAAGTATTCTCTGCTTGGAGTGGTGGAAAATTCGTCTCTAACTACTAGTAAACATAAAAAACCAATTTTTTTTATCACAGCTGGTTCTTAATGGCTGCACAATCCTCATGCTATTTACCCAGTCTTTTTGAAAATGCATGAAATATTTGGATTGTAAACTATTAAGTCTTCATAAGAATACCTCTTTATTAGACAGTTAACCGTTCTCAGCTTTGCCTCAGGATGGATAACTAACAAACCAGTTGCTAATTACTTATAATGGCTGATTTTTTGGGAAATGTGACTTCAATAATGCATAATTTAACAATCTTGCCATACAATCTACTACTTTATTTTTTTTAAAAACATAAATTTCATCTTTCCTGTTTGGGATGTAGGCTAAGATAAGGCATGTGTGAGCATGTTCAAGGGCCCTGCTAGTTCCCAGTAAACAAGAGGTTAACCTCAGCCTTGTATATCCTAAGGACTTCTGTGTTACAAATGGTTGCTTGGGAAGAGATGGAAGAGAATGACTTTGGAAAGTAAGGTCTTACATCCAGGGCTATAGGAGCACCCAGTTATAGTGCTATTTTGGGCTTTTTCCTGCTTGTGTTAATTTATTTTGCTATCCCCGTTGAGTAAACTGCTTTTGATTTAAAGAGTTGTTTTCTTAACCAGAAAATGTCACCTGAGGAAAAGATTTTCCTGACTGCAGCTGCATTTTTTCTTCTGCTGAGCCATTCCACCAGTTTATAACTTGTATTCAATCTTGGAATTTTTTTGGCTCAAATAGCTAAATATCTTGTAAAATGCTGGGCAAACAGAGGAGGAAATTTTGAGTATTTTTGTATATAATCAAATATTATTATTTGCTGTGTTGGTTTTTATAACCTCTTTCATTTGTTTGAGAATATTCAGATGAGCACATATTTATTGAAAGAATCTTTGTAGAATGTATCCTGAATAATAGCATAAATAAGTGCTATTTGCACCAAATCTATGTTTTTCTGGCATCATTATAGAAAGAAATAATTGACTAATTTTAAATAGTGAAGAAATTTGCTAAAATCATCACTCATTCACCGATAATTCACAGAAAACCTTTCTGCTCTTTCTAAATGTTAGGTCATCCAATCACAAAACAAACTCAATATCATGAGAGTTATGAAACTAATTGTAAATATTCATAGTGAGCAGCTGACAGACAAGCCATGGGACAAAACTTCTTTGTTTTTTACACAAAACATAAGCTGAGCAATAATGAATGATGCCACATCATACTTGTGAGCAAATAAGAGCTAAATTCTTAAAATAATTGTACAGTATAGTGAATAATTCAAGCTGTAACAGCTCTAATCCTGCATCAGTAAATTTAGCCCTCCCCTACAGTAACACTCAACAAATTTGGGCTTGTGATAATGACAGACTTATGAGGATGACTCACTCCATCCAATCTTCTCCACCATGCACTTTTCAGAAAAATATTACTTTTGTATGTTTTAAGCAGATTGGATGCTTTTTCTTAAGCATGTTTATTTTCAATTCAATTTTTCTCCATGCTTACCTTTAGCTACTGCTTGTAAAGCTATTGCTTCACAGACCTGATAAAGTACATGAAAAATTGTTGTGACTTGCCAGTTCTTTCAGTGATATCAAGATATATTTGAGCATCTCTAGTTTTGGTTAGGTTTAGGTTTGCCAGGCAGGTACAATTAATAGTTTCACTAAAATCCAACTATTATAAAAAGAAATAACAATTAAGGTCTCATGCATAATGCTGTTAAATGGCCACTAGTGTAAATGTGGATTTTATTTAAGTTGCTGAATATTTGGGCTTCAAAAATTACCCAATAATATTCAGACATCTTACTACCAAAATACAAAATATAAAATTTGCAACAGCCTGCTAAGAAGAGATTTGCAGCCCTTTTTCTTACAGACACAATGAATGAGTGCTTGAAAAGCAAGGACTCCAACTAAGATTAGTCTGATTCTCTGAGTCCTGCAAGTGGGGTTGTATTCCCAAACTCTTTTTTTAAAAAAATCAGTCCAGTTACATAGGTGGTTAAATTTAAACTTGGGTGCTAATGTTTAGGTGCTCTTTTTGTAAAATAATAAACATCATTTGAGCCAGGATTATTAATAATTTGTCTTGCTTAACTATCTTAGGCTTGAAGAGTTGAGTTTTTTTAAGCTAGGGAAGGAATAATAACTATTGTAATGTTTTATATATGAGTGCATTTTCCTGACCTACCTTTTATCCAAATTTGAACTCTTTCTCTTTGGCTTCTCCTGCCTCTTCACCTCATATTGTGGAGTCATTTATTTTAGAACAGATATTTACATATGTGTATCATTCGCCCATTCTTCTCCCTGCTAATATTATTCATATACAAAATTCAAGTTGTATGGCTGATCTTGTATTAACCTTGAGTAACATCATCTTAAAGCTTAGTGGCCTGTAATGGGAATGTTTATATTGGGACATACCCCAAATGGAGATTAGCTGCACTGGATTAATAGGGTGCTACAACGGTGTGGTTTCATCTGTACAAATATCCCCAGAATAGATAGGTCCTAAGTGACTGATTATTTTTAAGGCTTTTTTGCAAGAGCAGAACAGGATGTATGCTTTCCTTTTCCCTACCCAGCTTTTCCCATTAGCCTCCCTGTTGATGTTTCCTTAGAGACTTTATTTTTCTTAATAGTGAAGTCTTGGACTGTGGAATGGTTTCACCATAGAGGTGGCTGAAGCTTGAGTAATTAAAACTAGACCGGAGAAAGCACCCAAGAATATACTTCAGAGAACAATGGAAGAGAATTGAAAAAGTTAACCTAATATGTCTTTTTCATCTCTAATTTCAATGGGCATATCATACCCTGGATCTGTTGCATTCAATTCCTGTTGATGCCATTGGGATTTTCTCTCAGATCCAGGGCATGATATGACTTTAAAATCCTGTGATCAAATCTTGCATTCGTGTTTCTTTAGCTTTATTCTTTGGTGTCCATCTCCATTGAGCCTTCCCCCTGCCAAGGTGGTCTCCTTGTTAAAGCAGCTCCTGCTGATCACATGGATAAAATCCAGCTGGAAAGATTGTGACACAGAAAACTGTCAGATTTGATCATACTCTTTGCCTCCCTTGTGACACTCATTACAATCTGGAGAGGGACCAAAAATAAAAAATCAGCTTTGGGAATTTGGAGGCTGCCTCTAAAGCTTTACTTGCAGTAGATTAGACAAAACTACCTCATGAAAAACATTTTTCTTTTCTCTTTCACAACAACAAAAGGAAACTTCACTCTTTTTTTATCCCCACCCCCCACCCCCCTTCACAGCAAAGAGAGTGTTAGATTTCATCTCTTTCTCTCTCTCTCTCTCTCTGGCTTCACCCACATAAAGCCCAAATACAAGTTCTATGCAGGTGAAGTGGAGTCACATTGTCATTCCTTGAGATGCTGGCTCATAACTATTAAGGCTGTTTGGCAAGGACACTTCTTCAGTCCTCCTTTGTGTGTGAAACCAAACAAGGAGAAAAGGGGAATGATGTTGCTTAGCAACAGATCTCTTTGGTCAGGTACTGTATGACTATGAGAGAAAGAAATCTGTGAATTTCAGGGGATTTGGGCTCTTTTTGAGACTTTTTGTTTAGTTCCTCAGAATCTAGCCTTTCCTTTGTAAAACATTTTACAGGGTCTAACTTGTCCAACATTCAAACGGCAACAGGCTGTTCAAATCACAACATCTGGTAAATATCAGTGAGGTGTTAGCCTATTAAGGTCACTAAATTCAGTTGATATACTGTATCTTCTACAATATGTGCATAAATAAAAGATAGGTGAACAAAAATTGTCCTAATCTACAGAATCCCACGTTTTTCTCTTGAAAAATCTTTTTTTTCCTTCTTTTTTTTTTCATTTTGTGAATCCATAAACAACACAAGTAGGATATGTATTTATTGCATCTATATAAAAAGCTCCTTGTAATTCACAGAGTATTTAAGTTTTTATACTTTTTAGTGGGATTTTCTTTCTTAAATGAAATAATAGTGAAAAAGATTCCTTCATGCTTATCAAGAGAATACTTCCTGTTTCTGGATCCCACTCACACTTGTAACAGAGGGAGTAATTGCCTGTCTTATGTAAAATGTGACATTATTACTATATTGATACAATCCTTGTAAAAACCATCTGCAGCCTGGAAGTAACCATAGCAGCACAAAAAGCTCTAAAGTCAATGCTGTTGATTCTGGATGCAGAAGTAATGCTATTTAGCACATATACAACAAGTCAAAAGTAATCCCACAGTTGAATTAAATTGTATTTTTGGAATGTATAATAGTAACTTATTTTGCACCCTAGATATTTATGCACAAATAATGTTCATAAGCCTGACTTTAAAGGACAAAACATAATATTTTGTCATTTGAATATATGTCCATAGGGCCAAATGCAGACCCATTTGAGTTGGAATGTGGTAGGGAAAACCACATTAACCTCAGTCTGTATTCTGCAGCATTCATGAAACAATACATAGCTCCTCTGGTCAAGGAGTAAACTACATGAGAAACAGGCTGGTCTGTGTGGGATTGTACATGCCCTGAGTCCAAGTCTAACCAAATGCTCCTGTGATAGATTATGTCAATTTCTTTCAATATCCTCGAAAACTTAATATAATAAGCTTTTAAGTATTTTTGCAGTCCACTATATTAAATGCAAAGGTTATGTATTACTGTGTGCTGGAGCTGTATGTAATCTCTCTAGGGGGATGATGTGATGCAACCCATGGGAAGTGTTATGTGCTTCTGATTGTATTGTTCAATGTGCCAGACAAGAATGGATGTTTGGAATAAGCAGTCAAGTGGTTTGTCTGGGGATTTTCTAGGGGATAATTAATATAAATTCCCCATCTCCAGTTATGCAAATACCCAGCCTTTTGAAGCTACACCCTGAGGAGTGAGCCATCATCTGTATGAGACCAACATCAAAGGCCCATGCTGTATAAAGGAAAAATTGAGCTATTCATATTTCTGCTAGTTCTGAGCTAGGTCTATTACAAACTTGTAAGTACAGAGAAACTCCTTTGTTGTGTCTGAAGGAATGACTTCTGCCAGAGCGCTGGTTGGAGTTCAGGAGTGATCTCTGGTAAGCTTATTAGCACGTATGTAGACTCCTTTTTGTTTTTAACGGTCTCTATAATGCTTTCACTTATGAAAGAGCTGAGCAGTAATTGCCTAGAAAGAGCTGTGTGGTCATTGGTAATGGCTAGCAATTACAGCTGTTCACAACCTTTAAAAAGAAAGACAAGCACAGATGCTGGCCTGTTAGGCAGTTTGGCTTGCTAGAGATATTACAATGTAGACAAGGAACTGCACAGGCTGGAAAACCCTCGTCAGGAGGGAGACATGCAGGTCCCTACCCAAGAGATGTAATAATGGCTCAGGAGCCTAGAGGGGTTATCTACCACCGGGGAGGTTACATATGCAGTTGTCCTGAACTATGGCAACTCCCTCCATGGAGAATCTGAAGAGTATCAATGCTGTAGATTTTAGGGTGCCAAAGAATGGGACTGTCTCTTTTCCTGTTAGAGAATGGAGGAATTTCCTGAGATTACCGCTTCCACTTTCATGACCAGCTCTTTGGAACAACAAAGTTGCTCTAAGTATTGAAGTTTTTACTATAAGCCCACTGCATGCTTGTCTAGGACTTTGGGAGATTAGTGAGTACTGTATGAATACTCATGTAGTGCAGAAATAATAAAAGTTCATGGTTCTGTAACATGCTATCATGCCTTTAGGTTTTTGATTTTTAGGCACTCCCCATAACATAGGATTCAATAAATAAGTGGAAAAATTGGACAAATTTAGTGCATTACTGAGACATCTTATCAACTTGTAGGGCTCTAATAGTTTTCATCCTTCAATGTTTTACTTGAAGTCCATGTACCACAAATAGATATCTCTTTGCAAAGAAAAACAGATACATTTTTATCAATCGAAGTTAGGGAAAAACCCACAAAGGTTATACCAATTCCCTTGGTTCTAGTCAACTAGTGATTATTACTATAGAAAACAAGCAAACTCAGGGTAAGAAACTAATTAGCTTTATTCCCAATAGATGTAACTTAAGGAGATTGTGCAAGCCATTCATTTTTGGTAAATGGTTTTAGATGATAATTTATGGGGATTGCTACAAGTAAATGGGATATTAAGATTATGTTCGAACAGGTGCTGGCTGGTAAACAGCTTCAGCATTGATCTGAACAGATTGCATGGGACAAAAAATGCTCAAAGGGTTACAAATGTATCCATACTGTGTCTTTTCTGGCTTCGCATTTCTTGGCTCCAATAACTGTGCGGTTGAACAGTGCTGTGACAGAGGTGGACCATATGAAATAGACCTACACCTTAAGGCTCAGTGGATGGTTCCAGGGAAATCACACACTTCATTACACATAAGCACAGTGAGATGAACAATAGTGAAATTCTAATATGAAGCACCCATAAGATACAGCTTATTGATGTAAATAGTATTTCAAGGAAATGATTTGAGTTTGTGTTTTTTTTTGGATGGCTAAGCAACAATCAATATAATGTTTAGCTGTCTGACAGGGAAAAACAAATCTATGGAATTAAAATTAAGAGCAATATGCAACTGAGAAAAAGTCAGCTATTTTATAGTTGCAGAAGGAAGTGCCTATGAGTATTGATGAGTAAGGTTATATAATTTAAGTACAGTGGGAGAGTGAGCTAAAGACAAAGTGGCAGGGTTAATATGGATTCTCCTGCTTTTGTCTGTTTCTTTTTAATACCCCCACCACAGTTACAAATTTCTAGAAGCTAGAAGGCAGCCAGCTTTCAGCCTTAGCCTCAGCATTAGCTCTGCACTGCTGTACATCTACATGAGGGGTGCGTGTGTGTGTGTGTATATATGTATGTATATCAGGTGGCAGTAAAACAGGAGAGGGGAGAGATCCTTAGCTGGAGAGTAGCTCCACTGAAGTTTTAAGCTTGTAGTCTTTTTCTAAGGAAGATAAGCACCTCATTTCAGTTTGAATTGGGTGCCCAATTCTCTTTGGCTTATTAGAAAATCACTTCTGAAGTGTCTCCTTTCTGGGATTACCAAGGCTATTGAATAATTGCTTTGCTATAGTATCTGTGACAAAGGGGAATAAAAAAAATCTCTTTCTGCTGGAGGTAGTGTGAAAAGGAAGATTCATTTGGGCAATCTTCCTGGTACCTGAGCAGTCATATTCTTTCTCATAACATCTCTGTGGCCTTTTTTTCTCGGTGCCTCTTTTGTACTGAGAAGCCCAAGCTGCAGAATGCTGAACACAACTGTCAGAGTAATGTCAAGTGGAGAGATGCAGAAACCGAGATGAGTCAGCAGAGAAAGACAGAATTAAGGAAGATGTTGCCTGCTAATGAAAAACAACTAATAGAGTATTGATCAAACATGCTGATCCAATAGTTTGTGTTCTCATTTTATGGGTTTTTTTTCTTTGTTTTTTTTTACTACCTCTAATTGCAAAAGACTTTGAGCAGTATGAAAATATCAGGCCAGATCCTCAGATAGTGTAAATCAGCATGAGTCCATTGAAGGCAATAGTCTATTTACATCAATTGAGGAGTTGACCCATTATTTCTTCCCCAAAACACTGATCCTTTCCCCTTCCAGTTTGACAAAAATATTTCTCTTGATTTAAATAGAAATTGACATGAGTTTAGCTTTCTCATTTCTTCACATATGTTCATCCTTGGAATGTGGTTAACTTGGGGTTCTGTAGTGGCTCTGCAGTGACAGCACAAAATCTCTTTTTTCTATATCATTTTTTTTAAAAAAGCACCCTAGGTACTAGGCAGTTCTTTACAGAATCCATCTGACTATGATCTTTCCTTGCTTTGGAGGAAGTTAACTCACCAAGCATCTACCATATGTATATTTCTTAAATATTTTTAATGTCTTCTTATCTTTCAAGCTGGCATTGGAAAAAGATTGTAAAGAAACAGAAATGAAAAGGGGAAAATAATCTGTTAGTAAAACACAGTAACTTAAAGTTGCTATGGCCACCTGAATGCTATTGCAATATTTTGAAGTCTTGCACAATCTACACTGGAAGCTAGATATTGTATAATAAGGTAATTGGATTAGCGTCGAGAAGATACTTACTGGAAGAGGCAAGCCTATGGAAATTCTTAATTGCATGCTTTAGTGTCTTAAATAATGTGACTTCTTGGGGTAAGATGCTAAGGGAGTACAGTGGTTAGTCTATAAGTGACCATTGTGGCTATTCCAGCTCTATGTGTTATAAATGGTACTTCAGAACAGAGGGACGTTTTTGTTGTGGAAAGAAAATTCAGTACAGATTGGCTTATGGAGCTGGGAATAAAACCACAACATCCTTTCCATTTTACCATAGCTCTGGCCTTCATGTGACATGTCATGCCCAAAGGAAGACTTCTCTTCATTTACTTGTCATGAAGAGTATGACATGGAAACAAAACTTGTTGCATGGAGAAGCTTACACAATTCCCTGCTCTAGCCTCTCTGCTGGCTTCACCCTCCTCATGGATTTTCCCCACAAGGGGGCAGAAGGGCCTGTGATATCTTTGTGTTGCTCCAGGTGCCTTTACCATGGTAATGGAACTTGTTGCTTAACTTCTATGGTCTAGTGAGGTATGAAGTCTAATTTGTTAAGACAATATGGCTCACATTTTTAAAAAGTCCATGTGTTTTTTTGCACATGCCCAGTGCTCATGCAGAGGTCAGATTTATTCACATGTAAAGGGTTGTGTTTGCTCCAATCCATGATATATACAAGCATCAGATTTTGTGCATGTGTGCTAAAGTGTTCATGTACTTCTAAAATAGTGTGCATTTCTTGACTGAGGCTGAGGCAGAGGCAAGCTGCTGAAACTGCATGTTGCAGGAACACTACATCAACTGGATTTGTTCCAATACTTTCAGCTATTCCTCATCTCCAAGGCTAGAGTTCCTGGAGTTAGTGGTAGATTCTGTGTTCCTAACCACTGGTACCTGCTTAAGGGAATCTATTACAGATGTCTGAAAATATGTTATTTGTTCCTTCCACACCCAAAATGTTTAGTGCGGCTTCTAGAGTCACTGGTAATTAATCTACTTGCTTTTCCTGTGGCCAATCTGTATTCCAGTGCCTTTATAACAATACTCTGTAAGAACAAGGGACTAAACTTCCAATTTGGACTCAAATCTCTGCCTCCTTCAGGCAACCTGGATGAACTTTGTGTTGGAGATGATAAACCCCCTGTTGATGGCCCACTCTTCCTTACATTCACCCACCCTAGAATCTAGTAACAGATGCTTCATCAGCAGGCTGGGGCCTTTCCTCAGCAAAAAGTTAAGGGGGTAATTGGACTTGCCGCATACTTCACTCAATATAAATGTAGAGTTATTCACTTTCTGAAGAGCATTATCTACACTGCACATGCCCTGGGGCACCCCTATAAACTTTGTGCTATCTCACTTGACCAAACTCAGGTGGTGCGGGGGGAGGTTATGGGGAGATCAGGTGCAAGTGGATGTCCAATCTGTCTGTACACATTTGAATGTTGACAAAGCAACAAATTCAACTCTGTCAGCTCAACACATTCCACAAATAGGCTGTGCTAGTTGATGCATTATCCAGAGCTGGCATCCTATGAGAAGAAGCTTCCAAGTCACTATGGGATTGATTCACCACCTCTCATAATTCTTGGTACCCTGAATTCGTTCTCTGGTTTCCCATGTAAGGAATGCAGCAGGAACAGATATACTTTTGTGGTGAGAAGAAAGTAACAAAACATGCCTATAACAAAGTATAGAAAGATTTCAGTCCATGAATCATAGAAGAACTGAACGATAAGAATTCACTTGTGCAGTCTAAGTACCTAATCACCGACTGTTCAGCCACAGTAGTAACAGATGGTAACTGTAGCCATTAAATTATATGCTTCAGCTTTAGGCTTGATCTTTCCAGTGCTAGCAAACATGACATGATAGTCAGAGCTGCCTCCTTATGTAAATTGGTAGGACTCTTGCTCCTGCACCTCCAAACTGCTCTTCAGGGAGCCATACTGTTACTTAATGCCTCCCCACAGCCACATAATAGAAACTTTGGAGGCGATGATGGAGAAATGTAATGCTGCATTGGCTTTCACTTGGATAACCTGTAGCATAACTGGATGGTGTGAAGGGGAGCATGCCATGGGGAAAATGTGGCTGCTTATTGGACCTCATCCTAAATGCAGTTCCCAAAAGCATGTGGGTCTCTAATCTTGCAGAGGGGCTTCTGAAGGCTCTTTGAGAGTGTGAAATGTTGTGGCGTCTCTCTGCTTCCTCACCCTGCTAACCACTAGCAGTTTGGGGGCCATGATTGTTAAAATTTGCTTCTTTATTCCCCTCCATCCAGTGAAGGGGTGGGGGGAGCATCTAGCACATAAAACTCTCTTTAACTGCCATCATTTCTCTACAGCTTGTTTTGTTTGATCTCCTAGATTCTAAGGGACAATTGTGATCTAGTCTTAAACCCCGTGTAACACAGGCCACCAAACTTCCCCAATTTTTTTCCCTAGAGCAGATCTTTTAGAAAAAACATCCAATTGCACACAGGATATTTCTCAATATTGCAATTATTTCACAGGAAAGCTAAAAAAATAAAATAAAAGCTCTGAATGGCAGTTGTGTGCATATACTCAAGGTGATGGGATGTAAAGTCACCCTGTGACTGCATTTATTGCAACAAGTCTGCTGTCAGTGTTACTTTTGTAATGAAACTCAAAAGTAGACACATTTCAAATGACGAGTGTTTCTACACAGATGTTGAAAATTGGAGTTGGGTGAAAACCAGGAAACACATCCAGAAAGTGTGCGTTTTAATGTAAATATGAATTTGGTTTGTCTGTGTTCACTTTTTTGTGAAAATGAGTAGATTTCAGATATACAAATGTTAAACAATCAGACTGTCAGTAATTGAGGCAGTGATAGAAAATTACAGACCAGCAAATGCAATGCCCTTGGTACATTTTATATGAGATATTGGTAGACACACAGCATCAGGATAAGATTCCCAAAACCCTTTGACAGAGCCCTGGCACAGAAGCAATTACTCAGGGAAATTACTTTGGGGAGGGGTCAAGATTAAAATTAAATGTAATCATTATGATTAACCTCACTTACGTTAAATTTCCTAGGAAAGTTACCTCAGGCAAAATCGATATGGCTCTGAAAAGATATGGTATCAGTTGCTCTAAAATGCTCTAGTTCTGCCTATTAGCTGCCTCTTTCCAGCCCCAGTGCCTTCTTCACGCCCACCTTTTGATCATAAGAGTTCTACTGATCCATCTGAGGAACAGTAACTTTACTGTCTAAGGATTTATCCCACACTGATTACCATCACTCTGCTCATAATGAATAGCGTAAGAAAAATTGATGGTGAGGAATAAAATGATTTTGAATAGCCAAGAGACTAAACTGATCACTGCAACTTATTTACTTGGGTCAACAGTGACAATGGAAATAATGCTTTTTTACTGTTGAAAAAGACTGTAAATTTGCATCATACAGGGGGTCTTCCCTCCTTACTGGCTTATCCATGGACCAATGGTGGCTTTACCTTCAATTTCAAAGATTTTCTTCCCTTGATTATAAACTATAGAATGTTCAATTGCAAGTGCTATGGACAAAAAGCAGTAGATGAAACAGGACAACAATGGAATAAAAAAAATGTTAAAAATGAAATTTATAGTCATCAGAATGTGTATTAATAAGGTCTTAAGTGCATTGCCGAATTTTAGTCCACAAGCTGTATTGTGTTGAAAAGTAATGCTTGATCACGATCAGCCACAATGCAATCCATATAGTGATAGAATAATACTCTATTCTATGCATCAGAGACCTGTAATCTGAAAGCTAGCAAGCTGGAGCCGATTGGTTTCAGTTTCCAGCAGGGAAATTTTCATCTAATTGAATGGAAATTGATGTTTTCTTTTCCCCAACAATGAGCTACTGGAGCCCAGGAACAGGACTCAAGGAGGCAATACTCAAAAAGCAAGGGGCAAGACAGAAGAAACTTAAAATTCATGGGGGAAAATGCAGCAGTCCTCCTCCATTTGGTGACTTCAGATTAGTTTAGTTTTGACTGAAGGTTTCAATCATCCCTGAAGTCAGTGGATATCTTTAGTAATAGTGCAGTGGTATGTCTGTTTTCTCCGCCACACATAGGTAAACTGGTGTCATAAATAGATAGCTAAGGGTTAATGTTTCTTTTACCTGCAAAGGGAACCAAACACCTGACCAGAGGACCAATCAGGAAATCAGAATTTTAAAAGCAGGGGAGGGAACCTCTGGAGGGGTTTGGCTTTATTTCTTGGTCTTTTTGTTTCTTTCGGCTGTGAGAGAACAATTTTTCTTTATATCTCCAAGCTTCTTTCTACCCTTCTGTTACCAAGTTGTAAGTACAAAAGGAAAAGCAATAGGTTTATATTGTATTTTGTATTTACATGTGTGTATCTTGCTGGAATGTTTCAAATTGGTTATCTTTTTTAATCAGACTGGTTATTCATATTTTCTTTAAGCAATAGCCCTGTATATGTCATCTTGATACAGAGTTTATAGGTTTATGTCTTTTCTTTCTTTTTATATAAAGTTTCTTTTTAAGACTTGTTTGAGGGTTTTTTTTTCCTCTGGTTAAAGCTACGGACGAAGGGAGGGGGGAAAAATCCCTTTGTGTTAGCTTGACTAGGTTTGAATGCATGGCCTCAGGGGGAGGTAGATTGCCCTCTCTGGTTTGTATTCAAGGAGGATAGTACGGCATCGCCCAGGCTAACCCAGGGAGAGGGAAAGCTGGGGATAACATAGAGGAGACAAGGGGAGGAACTTGTTTTCCCTTTGGTGGGAGACCCAGGGGTTCTGGGTCTTGGGGGTCCCCCAGGGATAGGGTTGGGGCGACCCGGGGGCGATCAGGAGCCCTGAATCCTGATTGGTGGCAGCGAGATCAGATCCAAGCTGGTAATTTAAGCTTGGAGGTTTCATGGTAGCTTCTCAGTTTATGAATGCTAAGGTTCAAAGCTGAGTAGGAGGCTATTACAAGTGGTCATCATGGTTCTACAGAGAATACAACTGTCAGTGCATAACAGAGACTTCATTAGATATTTCATGAAGTCTTTGGCAAAGTTTTTGTTCAGTTGGGTATGGTTTTAGTATTAGTCTGCAGAGACTGACTGCCTAACTGATGGATTGTTCTGCCTTCAAACATTTTTGCTTATCTAGGTCCCTTCACTCAAACCTGTTGCTGTCGTTTAAAATATATAACTCTACAAATAAAATGGTATTAGTCCTTTGCCTGATGGAAATGGTAGAATTGCCAGTAATAATGCATAAAAGGCAGAGGTGTCCAATACATATTTCTGTTCTGTTTTGGAGGGGAAAACATGATGTGGCCTCATTGTGTGTTGGTGGTCCTCTATTCCACTTTTATCTCTGGAGGATGTTAAACAGAAGCTACTTTTTTAAATCAGCAGGTCCAAATAATTTGCATTCAAGAGTTCTAAAAGAGCTAGCTGAGGATCTTGCTGGACTGTTGATTTTCAGTAAGACTTGGAGCACTAGGGAAGTTCCAGAAGACTGAAAGAAAATTAACACTGTGCCAATTTTTGAAAAGGGGTAAATGGGAAGATCCAGGTAAATTATAAGCCTGTCATCCTGACATTGATTCCAGGCAAAATAATGGAGTGGCAGATACAGGCCTTGATTAATAATAAACTAAAGAAGGTAATGTAATTAATGCAAATCAGCATGGATTTATGGGAAATATAATGTGTCATACTAACTTGATATTTTTTTTAAATGAGATTACAAATTTGATTTAAAGGGGTGTGTGTTGCTGTAATAGACTTCTGTAAGGCATTTGACTTGGTGACAAATAACATTTTGATTGAAACAAACCTACAGTGATATAAAATTAACATGGCACGTATTAAATTAATTAAAAACTGGCTAACTGATAGGCCTCAAAATGTAACTGGAAATGAGGAACTGTCATTGAGTGGGTATGTTTCCAGTGGGGTCCTGAAAGGATTAGTTCTAGACCCTATGCTATTTAACATCTTTATCAATGACCCGGAAGGAAACATAAAATCATCACTGATAAAGTTTTCAGGGTCTATATATGTGTGTGTGTGTGTATATATATATATATATATATAAAATAAAAAAAAAGTGGATACACTTTTATGTGCATGTTTGCAGAAGACACGCAAATTGAGGCAGTAGCAAATAATGAAGAGGACAGGTCATTGATTCAAAGTGATCTGGATTTCTCGGTAAATGGGCACAAGTAAACAATATGCCTTTCAATACTTCAAAATATAAATGCATATATTTAGGAATGAAGACTATAGGCCATACTTACAGGATAGGGGACTTTATCCTATGAAGCAACGGCTCTGAAAAAGATTTAGGGGTTGTGGTGGATACTCAGGTGAACATAACCTCCCAGTCTGACACTGTGGCAAAAATGCTAATGCAATCCTGAGACTGGGGAGTCTCAAATAGGAGTAGAGATGTTTATTTCACCTCTGTATTTGGCACCAGTGTGATTGCTCTTGAAATGCTATGTCCAATTTTGGAGTACACAGTTGAAGAAGCACGTTGATAAATTGAAGAGGATTCAGAGAAGAGCCACAAGAACGATTAAAGGATTAGAAAACATACCTTTTAATGATACTCAAGGATATCAATCTATTTAGCTTAACAAAGAGAAGGTTAAAGGGCGACTTCGTTACAGTCTATAAGTACTTACATAGGGAACAAATATACAGTAACGGGCTCTTCAATCTAGCAGCAAAACATATAACACAATTGGATGGCTGGAATTTTCAAACTAGACAAATTGAGACTGGAAATAAGGTGTAAATATTTAATGGTGACAGTAACTAACCAAGGATCATGGTGGATTCTCCATCACGGACATTTTTAAAATCATGATGGGATGTTTTTCAAAAGATTTGCTCTAGGAAAATGTTTTGGGCTCTCTGCAGTACAAATATAATATCAGAGTACCTTCCAGTAGTACAGTCAGTAAGTGACTGACTAAAAGCTATTGTGGTTCATTTTCCTTATAATTCTTGCCTCGGTGGGAGAACTGTGCACAGTGGAGTGTGTTTTGTTCGTGTATGTGTGTGTGTATATATAAAAAGTGGATAAACTTTTTTGTACATGTTTAGAGGAGGCACATGGAAGAGGTGTACCTTGCACTTGAGTGGAAGAGAGTGAAGTTAATCATGCTCCTTAGCAGTTCATCTCACAATCTTGGAGCCCCCCATACCTGCAATAGCTCTTTCTTTTGGACAGATAATATTTACCTTGTATGGCAGAAATTCTATTGTGCCTGAGGAGCACAGTTATCAACCAGTCATCCTGGAGTGTTAGGTGACCTTTTAGCAGGACCTAGCCCATTGAGTGGTTTTGAAGATGAGGACCAAGACCTTGAACTAGACTATCTTCTATGGGAAGTCAAGCCACTATAGAGAAGAGAGGACAGGGGGTGATGTGCTCACAGTAGTTGAGGACATTGCGGAGACATGCTCTATGTTCTGGGCTAGTTGGAATTTTCTACGGGCTGATAGGTTCATACCCATGTATAGCATTATTGTAGACACGAGATAACAAAAGTGTGTATAACCAAGGCCAAATTATTGTCCACCAGGATGAGACAAGTATCTTAGGCAACCAGAGATGGTAGAAAGCATTGCTTGCAGATTCTGCTTGTGTGATTTCCATCCCAGTCAAAACCAGAAGATACTGTACATCTAAGTAGAAAACCTATTCTCAGGATGTCAAGGTTCCTTCCCCACTCTGAACTCTAGGGTACAGATGTGGGGACCCACAGGAAAGCCCCCTAAGCTTATTCCTACCTGGTACTCTGCCATCACCAAGTGATTTTAACAAGAAACAGGGAAAGGACCACTTGGATTTCCTCTTCCCTCAAAATATCTCCCCAAGCCCTTACACTCCCTTTCCTGGGGAGTTTTGAGAAAAATATCCTAACCAATTGGTTACAAAGTGATCAAAGACCCAAACCACTGGATCTTTGGACAATGGAAAAATCAGTCAGATTCTTAAAAGAAGGATTTTATTAAAAAGAAAAGGTGGTAATCATCTCTGTAAAATCAGGATGGAAAATAACTTTACAGGGTAATTGGATTAAAAGAGCCCAGAGGAAACCCCTCTATCCTTAGTTTCAAAGTTACAGCAAAACAGAGATACCTCCCTCTAGCAAAGGAACATTCACAAGTTGAGAAAAACAAAGATAAACTAACACGCCTTGCCTGGTAGTTACTTACAAGTTTGAAATATGAGAGACTTGTTCAGAAAGATTTGGAGAGCATGGATTGATGTCCAGTCTCTCTTGGTCTCAAGAGCGAACAACACCAAAACAAAGACCACAAACAAAAGGCTTTCTCCCCACCCCTAAGATTTGAAAGTCTCTTGTCCCCTTATTGGTCCTTTGGGTGAGATGTCAGTCAGGTTACCTGAGCTTCTTAACCCTTTACAGGTAAAAGGATTTTGGTGCCTCTGGAAAGGAGGAATTTTATTGTATTGTATGCAGGAGGATTGTTACCCTTCCCTTCATAGTTATGACACAGGAGATTGCCAGTTAGGTTTGTAGGCACTAGAGTTTTGGATGGTTATATAAACTATGCAAATATTTGGGTGCTACTCGAAAATCAAACTAGACTTTTTTTTATGCTTCCTACTATTTTGTTTTACTGATTGGATGCCTGCAAGAATAGTAAACAAAGTGAGACCATTTGTTAATGTGCCTGGTGTAACATATATAGTACAATTCCAGCATCTCTCTTCATCAACACTGGCTGTCATGAACAAATCAAATTTGACTTTGTATTCTATGAAAAGCTAGTAAACACAAGTTTCAGGTCTTGGTCCTTATTGTCCATTTATTCAATGGCCTTGCCCCAATATATATAGAGGATTTCCTAATGCTCCAGGATGAGGACTGTGATCAACAACTCTGATCGTCCTGGTACAGCAGAGGTTTGTACCATATGAGTACATCTTGTCTGTTGAGAAGCACCATTATCACAGGGCTGGTCCAAGACATAAACAAAGGACCGTTATAAACCTTACCCCCATCCACTCCACACACAAGGCACATTTTTTGACCATGCCATTTCTAACCTAGATACATAGAAAAAATTGTGTGTGTGTGTGTGTGTGTGTGTATGCAGAGCACAGCAGCTGATATGAGGCATAAGATCATGGAGAAACTAGCTACAGTCAATCCTCGAGACCGATTACCAAGGCTCAGTGGAGAAGTACCATCAGATAGTATGTT
>NC_133774.1:111541337-111620135 GCF_003597395.2 Chelonoidis abingdonii
TGCTAGGAACAGCTAAGATACTGCGCAGAACCCTCAAACTCCCAGGCCTCTGGTAGAGGACCCGAGGTTGAGGAAGACACATACCACCCATAGGGGTGAGAGGGGAATTTTTATATTTTAAAAAAATCACCTCTAAAACAAAACACTCCAATGTACATACTTCTGCCTTTGGGGAGAGGAAGAGAGAATGAGAGAACAAATAACACAAATGTAAGGTACTCAGATACTGCAGTGATGAATACAGTATAAGAACCTATATAGAATAGAATAAAGAAAGTAAGGGATAAGAATCTAAGCCGAATGGAATAAAACAGAAATTAAAGGTCTGCTTGTTAGAAGTGATGAGCCCCACACCACCAACTGAAATAATAGGAATTGTGGAGCTCAGCACTTCTGAAAAGCAGGTCCTAGTTTGTTAAAATTATTTTAATACTGCAATCCTCCTCCAGAGCTCTTGTAAGTTCCCTCTCCTGCACTCTTAGACCCATAATTATCCTCTGAAACTTTTTGCAAACTGAGCCAGACAGTCTTTTAACATCCAATATATCTACATGATAGGTTGCAAGAATATATCTGGTGCTAACTTTAGCCAGTTGGGGAAAGGCAGCCTTTTCTTTATTGTAGCTACTAGATCATCAAGTTATTTGTCTTATCTGTAGTGTCCTTTCTTGCCTTTAGGTCTCAGGCAAATGTAAATCAAAAGTGTTTTGAGTTATGGATCTCAATGATTCACAAGGTAATCTTGCAAACACAGCAGGGAAATATATGGTGTGCAAATTGCTTAAATGACATTGCTGCTATTACCTTAAATTATTATTGCAGTAGATCTTGTTTTACAATATTTCAGCTTGATTATATTTTAAAACTTTTTTCCTTTCTCAAGATAAATATACTGCCTCCTATTTGCATACTTTTATTTTGTTAAGACTTTATGCATATTGAAGGACAGAACTCTTCATTTCAGAATGACCTGAAGTTTGTCTTTTTATGTCAGCATCTGTGTATGTTTAAAAGTGTTTTTCTAAATCCTCAAGTAATGCAATTCTTAAACAGAATTACAGTGGGATTTGCCTGAAAATTTACATTCCAAAATTGCTAAAGATTTTCAACTTCAGAATAATTTTGGATTAAGCATAACGTGTGCCTAGATATCTACAGAATATTGCATTTCTCTGGTACTTACAAGCAAAAGTAATTTTATTAGCTATTGTATTTCTTGGTTTGTATTATGAAGCACTGGTTGTTTATTGCTGAAAAGATGTATTTTACAATTATTGTTACACAATTAGTCTTTTCATTATTTTCTCTCATGTAACAAATAGTACATAGCAAAAATCAGGGAAGACAATCACACAATATTCTTTTCCTGGAAAATTTGGTACTTAGGACGATAGCTGACTGCTGAAAAAAACATAGGAGAAATTTTTGTTCTCTGATCTGTACCATGTGTCTGATCTTTGGAGTAATTTATGAGTGAGAGAATTAAATTGACCTTGTGCAGGTTTGAACCTGCCTGAATTTCAGCATCCTCCAAAATATGTGAATCCTCCAAATCAAACGCTTTCTAGCAATAAACTTTTTTCATTCAGAAAACAACAAAAAAGAGAACAACAAAAATCAGGGCTCCATGAGAGAGTGTGGTGCAAGTTTGACAGTATGCCCCTCCCCCCCGCCAAAAGTTCTCTCTTCAAACTGCAGAGTCCTTAGTGATTTAAAGATGCAGTACACAGAAAACAAAAGCACATGAAAAGTAGGTTGCCTACTTAAAGACACCACATGCATGTCTCCAGAATCTCTTTTTTGTTGTTTGTGGTAACTAATTACAAAAGGGACATACTTTGGACCAATATTTAAATTCCTTGTTTTGATACCAACATTTTCAAGAGGTTAAAATTTATTGCTGGTGAAATTAAAACTAACTCTAAATGGTATAATTTGTACTTGTTTGAGTCTCCTCTAATAATGGAGCATAAATTTCCTCAGCGTTTCCCTCAATGGAGTTGTCAACTTGTCTCCAGAAATTAATCAAGTCCTGATCGTTCTCCCATTGAAGACAATGACAAGCAAAAAACCTATTTGACTCCTAGTCCAATGCACTTAAAATCCGATCTCATCTTTTTATCTGAGGACTCATCAGTACTCTGTCTCTGTAGCATATTGCGAGGTCATGAAGCCAAACACTTAGAGCAAGGCTAGGCTAGAAAGTTTAGAGAAGTGCAGCTGCATTGCTGTAAGCTCTCTAATGTAGCCATTCTAGGCTGCCAGCAGAGAGTTCTCGTGTCAGCTTAACTACTCCAGAGCCCATGAGTAACAGTAGCTATGTTTGCAGGAGAAGGTCTTTCACCAACATAGCACTATCCACAACAGGGCTTATGTCAGTGCAATTTGTTGCTCAGTGGGGTGATTTATTCACACCCCTGAGTGACACTGGTTATGCTGACTATATAGTGTACACATAGCCTTAATTCCACCTGAGCAAATCCCTAGAAAACGGAGTTGTATCTACAAGTCTTGTGATACAAGACTATATACAGTGTGGACTTCATTTTCAGTGATCACCTCCCATTGTGCTATGATGATCAATTACACGCACAAATATTCTTAGTGCGATGTCTGTGTTTTTGCTTCAGTCAATGGCAGGTGGAAAAATAAAGCTATGATTATTTGTGAACATTAAATTGCATCCACAAAAACAGCATCTGGGTTGAGGTCAGCAAAAAGCAGTCACTATAGGCTAGATGCATGAAAAGTGCCTAGTACCAATGGGGCTTGATTCTAAGATTTCACAAAAGCCCTGCTCAGCAGCTCCTGCATCCTGCAGGTGCCTACAGTTGCTCAGTGCTCACAATTATTCATTAAAAGTTCCCTGGGCACTTAGGTTTCTACCTCTGCATTTCATTCCCACACCAGGCATTTGGATGCCTAAGCTCCAGAGCAATGCACAAACTAGGGAAAGATAGGTGTTCCTCTGCTTAACTCACTTCGGGAGCCCAATCCAGTAGCTGCGGCCAGGACAGACTGAGAGCCCTGCATCAGAATTCCCTGCAACCCAGTGGTTCTGGCACTTACCTGAGAGGTGGCAGATCACTGTTCAAATCTCTTCTCCCCTTTGGGCAGAGTGGGGACTTGAACCAGGGCCTCCCACATCCTAGAGGAGCACCCTAGATTTGTGAATCCAAGAAATACAGAAAATACTTATAAGTCATATGGTGTTACTGACGTACTCGCTCCAAATCAATCTTCTCTTTCCCTTTATATTGTAGCCTGTAGATACAGGTATTTGTTAGGTAAGGCAGAGGTATAAATCAAGGCAATAAAACAATGATCTTACTGGTCTCAGGCCTGTAACACAATTGCTTAACTAAACAAGGCATCAGACCCCAAAAGCCTTGTCATAAGCAGCTAACCAGTAAGAAATCCTTGATCATAAATTATCGTAAGATAGCCATGACCCAATTTCACAAGATATCCTAGGATAGAATGCTGCATGAAGTAAATGTGTTAAAACTGCTGATACTCAGAAAATATATGCTATAATGTACCAGTTAAAGTGGGTTAGAATATTTTGAGGATTTTGCAGACATAAGGTGTCAGCAGTTGCCTGACCATAAAAATGCCATTGTAACTGATGCACCTATATGCTGATGGCCTTGAGGCAAAAGGACTAGTAACGTATGGAAGAAGGGCACCCTAACATTGGTAGCGTGAGGATATACAGATAAGGAAAAGGGGATAAAACCCCTACTGACTATGAATTAAGCAGAGTGGTGTCAGCATAACATATTATAAAAGTTGTCTCCCAGCCTGTGTGCTTGGGAGATGTCAGGATGATGACCACTGTTGGTGGTGATGAGGAAGATGATGATGAGTCAGAAGACAATGACTAACACTTCAGGTTGTTCTACACGGGATGGTGTAAGTATATGGATGCTCATATGCTCTTTCGGTGTTATCTCTATCTACCTTGCTGGGCTGGAGTGTTTGTAACTTCGCTAACCGTATTAATAAAATAAAATACAGAAGGATTTTTCCTAAATTTGAGTGTTAATCTGCATATTTGGGTACCCAACTGAACAGTAATTCTAATAATACTAAGCCTGATCTTGTGACTAGAATCTACTAAATCTGTGTTAACTGACAATTAATTTAGCGATATAATTAATACACAATCAATAGATGAACCAACAATGTGCTTCCTCTGTATTTCCACTTGTAAATAATGTGGGTTATAATTGCGAGTTCATCCATGACAGAGGTGTTAGAGTAGAGGTATGAGGCTATTTAGATGGATAAGCATTAAGTTGATGATAGTTGAAACCACATGAGAGGTAAGGTAGGTTCCTGACAACCTTAAAAAGTAAGGTGAGAGGTACCACCAAGTAGCAGCTAGGAACTCCAGTTGTTGAAACCACCTATGGCCAAAACAGAGAGAGAGAGAAAGGGCTTCTGTTGATGATTAGCTTCCCTTAGGGGAATGGCAACCAATAAAAGCCCCTTACACTTGTTTGTTTGTTCATCCCAGGATTGTATTAGCTCTTTTGGCCATAGCATCATACTGGAAGCTCATGTTCGGCTGATTATCCATCACAATCCCAAAATCTTTTTCAGAGTTACTGCTTCCCAGGATAGAGTCCCCCGTCCTGTAAGTATGCCTACTTTTTTCTAGACGTACTTGTTTATGTTTAGCTGATTTAAAATACATGGACTACTATGACTACACATACACTACCATGTGTTTGCTGAGATCAAAGTAGGATGCCAGATGACTACTGAATGGGATTGTGCATCTTTGGAATGGCAAGGGCAATGCAAATGATCCAAACATTTCAGAGCTTCACTCTGTTAAGACAGCCTCTCAGGGTCGGAGAGAGTTTTTTAGAGGCTAGGTTTAGGTGTGAGGTAGAGGAAAATAAAGGAGAGGAGCAACATGGCTTTAGGAAGGAAATGTTTACTATACACACAATAATTTGCAATGAGACAGACGTTTGAAAGAATGATAAATGGGCAGCATACCTACCATGTAGCAATTATTGATATTGAAGTTATATGACTTGGTTCTATAGGAGCTGGTGTTTGGAGTATTGAGAGGGATGGAAGAGGGACTGCAAGAAGTGCAGCTGGTAGAGGAGCTGTGTCAAAGGTCAAGCGTTAACATGGTAACAATACCTGGAATTTGAGGGAGTTTTGAAGTGATGATGGGATTGAGACAAGGCAATATGCTGAGTCCATTTCTCTTCATCCTAGTTATGGAGTTAATTAGTAGGAGAACTGAGTCTGTGGAGACCCAGAGAAAACTAACATATGTTGAACCAGCTGAACATGATCTGGTCCTTTTGTCTGACAGCAAAGAGGAATTGGTAAATGTGGCACAGCCAGTTTCCGGGCAACCTAACAAGTGCATCTGAGTTACAGTAGGCTGCCTGAAAGACTACCCCACCTGATTGGTTGGAAGAGTCAGCAGACTGGCTGTTAAGCCCAACAGGTGCAGCCATTCAGTGGAAGCTCAAAGCATTTGCCCACAGCTGCAATAGTGCCTGCTATACCTGCCTTGCCTCACTCCAGATAACTTGGTTCTGACTCTTGGCTCTGACTCTAGCCTTCCTGGCTACCAACTCCTGTTCTAACCATTAGGTCTGACTCCTACTCTGACCAGCAGGCACGATTGCTCACATCCCAATCATGTGAGAGTATCAGAGGGAACATCTTTTGAAAAGCATGGCTCAAAGGTAAATCCAAAAAGCCCTTGACATTATGCCAGTAAGAAAGAAGAGCTGTTGATTGAAGAAAAGCTGAATCAGAAGAATTAATTTGTGTACTTGGGAAGTATACTTACTGCCATTATAGAGAGATCTGGAGAATTAAAAAGATGATCTGAATGTGCATGGGTGGCAGTGGAAAAGATGGCAGAAGTAGAGTGGGACCAGAAATTAAGTAATGAAAGGAAAGGTGTATTCTGCCTTTGTTTGTCCCAGCCTGCTCTATGGTTTGGAAAGTGGATCTTACAGAGATGAAAGAAGAAAAAGATAAAGGTAGTTGAAAATAATATACTGAGGAGAATGGCAGGCAAGCAAAGGGTAGACAGAATGTGCATGAAAGCTGTTAGGGGAGAGATGAACTTGGGACTTTCAGTAATAGATAGGCCAGAGGGTGCACATTAAAGACCAGTTGATCGTATGATAAGAATGGAAGAAAAATGATCAGCACAGAAAGGACATAGAAAACTGAAGATATGATGGAAAGCCTCTGTCAAGAGAAGTCCATAGAGAAAATGACTAGAACTTGGAGACCTATGAACCCACACCATGGACTAGGAGTGGTGAAAAATCATGGTGAAAAATCTCAGCCCATGTAAACTGGAAAAGAAGTTGAGAAGTGAAATGAAGGGACTAATGGTGGTGAGGGCAGCACAGGAGCCTACACGGATTAGAAATAGGATTGTTTTTCTCTTTTTTGATATTTTATGGTACTGGTCTAAATGGATTCAGGCCCAGGAGAGAGCCTTAGCTGGTATATTTGAACATGGCTCCATTGACTTCAATGGAGCTACATAGATTGATACCAACTGAGGATCTGGCTCAAGTTCTGCAGTGGCATGTGAAAATGAGAAATAATTAACCTAAAACCAATAGTTTGGAATCAGCTTAAATTTTAGGTGAAAGTTCTGTTCTTCCATCCATCCCTACTAAAATTCAAGATGATATTTACAAATGATTCTTTACAAATATATTTTATATAAAGTATTTGTGCTCTGAGAGCCCAGCCTGGGAGTTCTGATGTATGCATTACTCAGGGAAACCTCCCAGGAATATCACTGCAGGATGTGATCAAAAATACCTGCATTGTTTTGCTGAACAAAGCAGAATCTACTGTTGGTTTCTTGTAAGATAATAAGATTGTAGTAAAGACTAGAGATAAACCTATAAAAAAATATAAAGATATGTTCATGAGTGGACCAGTCATGTCCAAATCAGGCAATGAAATACTAGTAGGAAATATATGGGGCATACCTTTTCTGATGCATACAACATGGTGCTTCTTATCACTCTTCCCCCCACCCCTATTGACTTGAGAGACTTCTAAAACTTTAATTAATACAAAGACTAATATGCATGCATAAGAATACTAAAACATCTGTATCATTTTTAAAGCTAAAAGACAGTATTTGCAACTGGAAGCATCCCATGATTTTGATGTTTGCTAAGGGAAAACATGGATTTTTTTTCTTGGATACTTCACTTTTTCATAAAAATATCCCTTTTGTCACTTTCCTGATCCTGCAATAACAGTTAACTCAGGAATGCTATTCCCAGCTCTGTACTGACATCAAAGCAACACTTGTACTGTGGGTGCAAAACCGAAGATATTTTGGTGTGATAATCACCTGTCATTTAATTAACATGGTAAAATTCCTCTGAGACCAAGTCAAGGAGCTATCGAAGAGGAAGTAGTTGGTTAAATGCAAAGAGTTGTGCTAATTTTAGCTACATTAAAAACAGGATTTTTTTTTTTTTATCGCAACCTGTCTACCAAACTGAAAAGGACAAAACTTGTAAGGAGATATCTTATTTGACATGCATAAGAGGTTATTACAAATGAGAACTTAAAAATAAATACACATTTAACTGCAAACTCAAGCTTTTTAAATGATTAACAATTTTTTAAAATAGCTTACTTTTCAGTGTTTGTTTTTCCATTTATACAGTTTAAACAGTGATGCTAAGCTGTCCAGTTTCACTTTGGGGCTATAATTTCACTTTTCTATTCCATTTCCCTTGCAAAAAATGCCCTGTGCTGGGTTTCTAAGAATACAGAGGAATGCTTTGTTTGCTTTTTTAAAAGAAAGTTGTTAGTTTAATTTATAATTTTCTGAAAATTCAGATAATGGTTTTAATTCACTTTTTTCTTTAATATTTAGATTTTGATATTCCTTTTAAAATAAATTAACTACTTAACAGTATTGCCTTTGAAAAGCACATACTGTGACCCTGCAGCTCTCTCTCATGTGAGGCTATATCTTAACAATCTTTCTCCACTTAAATCAGGGGAAAATAATGCAAATAGCTTCACCATTGCTAAGACCATTCACAGCATTAAAATTACTTGCCACTGCAGGTTTGCGCAAAACTTAACTTTTAAGTTGATGTAGCTACATCAGTCAGGGTTGTGGAAAAAACTACTTCTCTAACCGACTTAGCAAAGCTGCTCTATGCCCCACTTTGGACGCAGATGTGTCAAAGAAGGAATACTTCTGTCAGCATAGCTAACTTTAGTTTGGGGAAGTGTTGGACCGAAAAACAATAATAAACCCTTCTGTCAGTGCAGTTTGACTCTACATCATGGGGTAATGTTACGATAGCTATACCATCACGGATATGCCTGTATAGTCTCTGTAGTGTAGACACAGCCTTACCATAGCAATGTACTGCCTGCCAGTAAAAGCAATGAAATTACTCACTTATTGCTCCCAAATACCTCTATTACATTTCTCTAATGATGTATTCTGTAATTTTGATGTGTTTTTCTTTTTTCATGGCCTTTCAGGCATGATGAAGTTGGTGTGCATTCTGATTGGCTAAATAAGACAAGGCATTGTGTGTTGTTTCTTGTGTAATATAATTGTTTCATCTCCCTTGGAAACTAGATATAGTCTTAGGTGTCTGGGTGGCTGCAGGGAACCAATCATTAGTTATGTTTGGGACAGCCCTTTGCAACAGCCATTCCAAGTGGGGTTGGGGGTGGACAGCACGTCAATGGGACCATAGCATGGAGTACAGGAGTAGAACAACAGAAACTCCTTGTCACAATGTGCTTAAAGCCCCAGGTTGCCTTAATCTATTCCTGTCTACTACACCCACCCATTTTGTGTTTCCAGCATGACTAATTTGCATCTAGTGACTAGTGTTCCCTCTAATTTTTCCCACCCATGTGCAGAAGGAATTTTGTCAGGTGCACCAATATGGAGGTGATGTGTGATACATCATCTCTATGTGGTGGGGTGGGGCTGAGGGGTTCTGGGTGTGGGAGAAGGCTGAGGGCTGGTGGGGGGTTGAGGGCTCTAGTTGGGGGTGCGGGCTCTGGGGCTGGGATGTGGGGCTTGGAGTACAGGATGCCCTGGAGCTACGGCAAGGAGAAAGATCTCCCCACAGCTCTCTCTCCCTGCAGCAGCACTTGGGCTGGAGCTGCGGGACAGGCACCTTTGGAGCCCAGGGAGCCCAGGTTGGAGCCCAGGGAGGGGCACATCTCCTGCGGCAGGTCTGAGTTGGGGCCGGGGGAGTTGGAGAGGAATCTCTCCCCGCCGCAATCCTGAGCACCTGTGCAGCGCTTCATAGAATGCTGTGCAGCTGCGCAGCTTAGAGGGAACTTAGCTAGTGACTGTCCTCCAATTGCCCTCCTCTGAGCTGGGACGCAGCAGAGAGGTCAGGTAATGCTATGTTCTTCAGCCCAAACTCAAACAATTGGCATGGAGCACCAAGCAGGTCCTTGAAAGGAGCTTCGGTTTAGTGGACTGTGAGATGCTTGTGTCCAGGTTGGGAAAGGTTATCCTAGCAGTGAATGGGCAAGCTGTTTGAATTCAGAGTGGGGAAAAGGAATGCTGGGTTGGTGTGGCAATCTATTTTTGTTTGCATGTAGGAGGGAAAATGGGCAGCGAAAGGCAAGCTTTCTGCAGAGGGGCATAAGTATTCCATTTTAATCCTTTACAATTAGCTCACGCAGAACTGAAAGTGAGATTTTCCTACTCTGTGAAGGGTTGTTCTTCAGAGGCTTGATCTCAGGCTGCACTTTGGAGGAATTTTTTTAGTTTAGCGTAAGAGATGGGGAGGTAAAAAAAAACCCATAAGTTTCTGTTTTGATTTATTACTCTGTTCTGTACAGATTCTTATACTGTGTTCATCACAGATCTCAGACCTTGCTCATAACACTTGATGCAACCATTATCTCCTGCTACCATAAACTAGGAAACCCTACAAATAGAGATGAGCACACTCAACAGTGCCCAGATCCAGATGATGCCAAAGATAGAATTCAGTGCTCTTACCTTGTGGCAAATGATCCATTTCCAAGCCATTTCAAGAGCCCTATGAATTCTTGGGTCTCGTTCACAGGGCCTTCATAGCAAGTGATGGCACAGAGACAGCAGCAAAGGTGAATGGACCTGCCTACCCAGATAAAACTGAATCACTAAGCTGTGTTTGGTAGTGGGTGGGGCAAACATCTTTGTTGGAACTGGAGACAGACCTGCATTGAGACACTTGGACTACTGCAACTTGCTGATCCAAACTATGAGTGGGGTTTGGTGAATGGAGAGTTAGTATATGTGACTGGGTGTATGAACCGCACACTGCAAGTGAAGAGGTTAAAAAACCAACTCTAGGCCCATCCAGCCATACCTGCAGAACATGATTTAAATGGAGAAGGGGGTTAAAAGGAAGGCAGACAGGTCAGAAGGGGGATGACAAGGCAGGGAGACGGACCTGCCCTGGGAGCTCTTGACAAGGAACATGGCAGCAGCTTCTCTAGGAAGAGAGGAGCCTACCTGCTGGGCCCTGACAGACTAAGGCTGCAGTTTTCTTCATTACCTTTTGGTTACAGACTGCAAAGCTTGGACCATATGAAGTGGCCAAGGGAGGACAATTTTAAGTCACACTCAGGTCCCTGACCTTTATTAGCCCTCACAGGGCCCTAGGGCAAAGCCCAGTGGAATAGTGGGGTCCAGGCTCCCCTACCAACTCCACTACACATTAAGAAGGAATAGCTCCCTAACCAGTAGACAATGAGTCCATCAAGTGCCAAACTTTATAGTATAACCTAGGGATTATTACTAAGGCTGTCGATTGATCACAGTTAACTCACTATTAAACAATAGAATACCAATTGAAACTTATTAAATATTTTGGATGTTTTTCTACATTTTCAAATATATTGATTACAGTTACAACACAGAATACAAAGTGTACAGTACTCACTTTATATTATTTTTATTACAAATATTTGCACTGTAAAAATGATAAACAAAAGAAATAGTATTTTTCAGTTCACCTCATACAAGTATCATAGTGCAATCTCTGTATTGTGAAAGCACAACTTACAAATGTAGATTGTTTTTTGTTACATAACTGCACTCAAAAACAATGTAAAACTTTAGAGCCTACAAGTCCACTCAGTCCCATTTCTTGTTAAGACAATTACTAAGAGAAACAAGTTGTTTACATTTATGGGAGATAATGCTGCTAACTTCTTATTTACAATGTCACCTGCAAGTGGAACAGGTGTTCACATAGCACTTTTGTAGCCAGCATTGCAAGGTATTTATGTGCCAGATATGCTAAACATTCGTATGCCCCTTCATACTTTGGCCACCATTCCAGATGACATATTTCCATGCCGATGACACTTGTTTAAAAGAAAATGCATTAATTAAATTTGTGACTGAACTCCTTGGGGGAGAATTGCATGTCTTCTGCTCCCTGTTTTACCTACTTTCTGCCATATATTTCATGTTATAGCAGTCTCGGATGATGACCCAGCACATGTTCATTTTCAGAACGCTTTCACTGAAGATTTGACAAAATACAAAGAAGCTACCAATGTGATATTTCTAAAGATAGCTGCAGCATTCAACCCAAGGTTTAAGAATCTGAACAGACATCCAAAATCTGATCAGGATGGGGTGTGGAGCATATTTTCAGAAGTTTTAAAGGAGCAGCACTCCAATGCAAAAACTACAGAACCCGAACCACCAAAAAAGAAAATCAACCTGCTCTTGGTGGTATCTGACTTAGATGATGAAAATGAACGTGCTTTGGTCTGACCTGCTTTGTATCAAACAGAACCCATCATCAGCATGGACGCATGTCCTCTGGAGTGGTGGTTGAAGCATGAAGGGACATATGAATCTTTATCACATTTGACATGTTAATATCTTGCAATGCCGGCCACAACAGTGCCATGAGAATGCCTGTTCTCACTTACAGTTAACATTGTGAACAAGAAGCAGGCAACATTATCTCCTGCAAATGTAAACAAATTTTTTTGTCTAAGTGATTGGCTGAACAAGAAGTAGGACTGAATGGATTTGTAGGCTCTAAAGTTTTAGATTACTTTATTTTTGAATGCAGTGTTTTTTGGTACATTCTACATTTGTAAGTTAAACTTTCATGACAAGGAGATTGCACTACAGTACTTGTATTAAGTAAATTGAAAATACTATTTTATTTTTACAGTGAAAATTGTAAAATACAAAGTGTACAGTGCTTGCTTTATATTCTGTTTTGTAATTGAAATCAATATATTTGAAAATGTGGAAAACATCCAAAAATATTTATGTAAATAGTATTCTATTGTTTAATAGCACAATTAATTAATTTTTTTAATCACATGATTAATTGCGATTAATTTTTTTAGTCACTTGACAGTCGTAATTGTTACCTATGTTTCACCAACTTCGTCTGTGTTCCCTTTCCCCTAATTAAGATTTACCTGTTTGTAAACAGTCTTCGAGTACTGGCAATTAGGGAAGGTTTGCCTATACATGTGAATCCAGGGAGGATGCATTTAGTTTTCACAGGTTTCTTGCTGGGACTCAAGCCTGTTTAGTTGTTTATCAGTATTAAACCTGGCTCTTCTTGCTACCATTAACCACCTGTCAATTGGGTTACAGGCAATTCATGTTGATTCGCATTAAACTTATCAAAATATGGGTGTCTGCCTAATATTATCTTTTTTCTATTCCAAAGCTTAGTGGGTGCCTTCAAGGCACAGCTCTACTTCAGGGAGTTGCATCACAGTGGGAGTTTGCTGTAGGACTATGCCTCTTTGAAGCACTATCTCAATGTTTATAGTTAGGTTTCCACAGGGTATACCACCCTTTAGCATGGCACAAGCCAATACCCCATGAGGTCAGTGGAGGCACTGGAGAGGGAGAGGCCATGGCCCAGCTTCTTTTCTTGTGGATGATGTGCACCCTTGGGAAAGAACGTGAGAGCCAGGCACGGTCCCAGTCTTTTCAATGTGCAGGGTATGCAAGGGTAAGGAGTCCCTTACTGTCTCCCTCCCATCAGGCATCTGGACCTGGCCAAGTCACAGACTGGCCTTAACATGAAAAGCATCCGCTAGAGCTGAGGGAATCGTTTTGGATAAAACCAGACCTGACTTGACTCATCTGCTGAGCTGTTACTCATCTGACTCCAGTGACAATACTCATCACTGTGAGTAAGGGACTGCTTTGCAGTCTGACGCATTGATGACTTTCTTTGAAAGTTGAAAATCTGACTTTCACTTTACTAATAACTTTGTGCTTGTTGTGCTCCTAGGAGAATCCTGGTGAAATATCATGAGGAAGGCTAATTCTTGTGCTAGTTCCAACTTCATGATAAAGCCCTAGAAGGGCTAAAAATCTGTTGAGGAAAGGCAGTTCTAATCTGATGGAATTTTCAGGCCAGTTTTTGTCAGTAGCTTTTTAGATGCAGAAAGTCCAGGGAGAAGGGGAAGTGATAGAACACATTTCTCCACATCACATTAATTTAGTTTACAGTGGGTTGCTTTGTAAAGAAAGGTAATGGCAGGCCCAGGAGAACTATTTTCAGTGATCCATCTCTGGTGCACATGTGAGAGGAGGAATAAAATGCTGTCTAGACTGTTGACAGCTCCAGAGCAATGATGTTGAATGCTGCTTGCATTTCCTCTTACCTTTTGTTCTGTTCCCATCAAATCTCACAGACTAAAAGCCCAGTCCTGTGAGGTCCTGAACGGGCACTGAGGGAACACACAATATTCCGTATGATCAACTTGTTTGGTATTTTAATGGAAGTCTTGAAAGAAAATATAATGGTGATACTTTTGGATGGGTAGCAATTGATTTTGAGGAGAGTAGGATAATGTTGAGTCAGTAGGTGGCACTCTTCCCTCATTACTTACCAATGCCCAAACAGGGTTGTAATGAGTACTGTACTGCTAGATGTGCCATCCTTCTCTGGCAATGAAAATCCAGGATCCTGGCCGCTTGAAGTCATGAAAGATCCCATGACACCTTTTGGAAGAGTACTAGTAATAATTTCCATAGCAAGAAAGATTTGATGGGGAAAAAAAACAAATAAAAAATCATTCCCAAATATTTTCACGTACAGGTTTTTGTATTTTCTAACCAACTCTAGTGATAACCTTGGTATCTGGAGAAACTGCAGTTCAGCTAATTTCATTCTGACTTTCTCCTTCATTGCTTCATGCCTTAAACGGCTTTTTTGTTGCAGTGTTTTACCTGAGCAGTGTTGCTATTCGCTACTTGACAGCTGTTCTGTGTGGGTGGAGAGTGAAATGATCTCTGTATATCCCTTACCTACCCTACAGAGATGTTGTAAGACTTAATTCAATTAGGATCACAAAGCTGTTTTGAGATTCTTGAATTAAAGGCATTACAGATGTCCCAAGTACTGTATGATTGTTTCCATTCTTTGCAGACCAAATTTGCATCATAACCTTGTCTATGAATAGAGGGGTTAGCAAAAATTACTGTTGCTAATGCTGGTACAGATCCATCATTGATGGGTTGGGTATCAACAAGCTCCTGTGGTTAGAGGAGCCATCTCACTTAGATCTGCTCTGAACAGGGCTAGATAATCTACTGTTAAAACCCACAATGCCCATGGGAGTTTTTTTCTATTCTTTTGCTCTCACCATTGTTATCAAGGTGGAGCTGCTCTGATGTTAGGAATGGTAGGAAGCTTTTATCAAAACACCTAAAATCCAGCTCTTATCTTTGGCCACTGAGCACTTACACAGCTCAAGAGGAGGAGCAGTACAGGTGGCTTTGTGTCATGCTTATAACTAGTCTGCACTACACTGATCACTCAGCACAAGTTAGAGCAGCCGGTTCCAACTTGTGACCCCAACTGGCTGTTCAGCACCCATGATTACTAGGATAAAGAGATGCCTTATTTTACCCTGGCTGTGACCTTTTCTGCCTTCAGGGGTGGTCCAGAAGCTGCTATGGTTACATTAAATCACTGGAGGTTCCTCCTGTGCTGACTAAGCCCATTTTAACTGAAATGAATTTTTGAGACTTCATGACCAAGCATCAAAAGTTTTTTTGTTTTTTGTTTTTTTTACTTGCCTGGAACACATTTTACTCATTGTGTTGTTAAACTTTACTTCACACCCAATAGAAGCAAATACAGTCAAGTTTGTTGGCTGTGGGTTCACTAGTGATGGATTACTATGTTGCCCTAAGGCAGGGGTATAAAACTCATTTGGAGGAGAGGGCTGGATTCCATGTTTAATTATGGTCTATTGTTCAGAATATAAATTCAGGAATTTGCATTCCCCTCAGCCCACAGCGAATCTCTCACGTACGTTAGTGGGAGGTTTATACAAAGATCCAGGGGAGAATGCAGCCTCTACTTGTATCTTATCTTTTATTTATGATTTATTCAGTACTTTAGTGTCACATTCCGTACCGCTTGTTGAGTAAAATCTGGTCCCCTTCATATCACCATTACTTGTGCCTTGTCTCCCCTCTTCTTTCCCAATCTTTTTTCTATTTCTTGGTCTCCTCTGTTCTTCCTTCTGCATTTTCTTCCCTGACCCAGATCCTAATTGCTAGGATTCTGTAAGAGAGACCTTTTCCACTCAGCTTAACCAGAGCACTTTGTCCAGTCCTGGGAGAACAACTCATCCAGTTCTCTGGGATCCAAAACATTCAGTTTAACTCCAGATTTTGTCACTCCAGTATCTTCATTTGGCATACAGCAAATTGATGCTAAGTTGATCAGATTCAAACATAGGAGAGGTTGATGCAGGGTGTATCACAGCTCCAAAGCTACACAGAAACAATTTCCTTTATATACTTTTACACATCTCATTGAATTTACTGTGTTACATCACACATTTTTGGATTGGGTTAGTTACTTGGCAGGACCCAATCCTTGTGCAGAATTCTATGTCTATGCATTGTATGCAGTTGACCTACTCCCTTCCTCCTCTCTACAGTCCATTGTTCTTGTTAATAGTAAATGGTTCCCTGGGTGTTCTCCCTTTTATCTTAGCTGGCTCAGACATTCTTTTGTCTTAGCCTACTGACCTCTTTACTTATCATATTTAGCAAAAATGTTCTGTTTTCAACCTGATGCTCTGTTTACCTCCCTAATTCTATCGTCCAAGAAATGGGACCTCCCTCCAGGTGTTAATTACTCATGTCATGCCAGGCTACACTAATTGCAATCCCTCAAGGCCTTCACCTTTCCTGTTTCATCTGCTAAAATGTTCAGTAGTGGAATGTTCATGTTATTGACACTGAAATGTTGTTATTGGGCTACAGCGCTGATACTCCAGTGAAATTACTCAGGCCTGGGGAGTTCGTGATACTGAGTCATTGTTTCAGACTGTCAACAGACTCAGGTAGACCTATCGGTTCACACTCAGTTCATGTTTAGAACATTATCTTTGCAGCAGTGAGAGCTAGAAGCTTAAGAACAACAAACAGATCCTGTGTAATCTTGATAATAGAAATGAAGAGCTGGAAGGAGCCTCGAGAGCTCATCTAGTCGACCCCTGCTCTGAAGCAGGATCACTATACATTGAGAATCCATGTCAGATGTTGGTCTAACATCTCATGTTACTTATAAACCTCCTGTGAGGCCGATTGCACACCCTCCCTGGGAAATTTATTTCTATGCCTAACTCTTTTTAGGTTGTCTCTCCCCACCTATACCTGCTATCTAAACTAAATCTCCCTTGCTACAGATTAAGTCCATTACTACCTTCAGTGCATAATCCTCTTTTTATAATAGCCCTTAACATATTTGAAGACTGTTATCAGGTCTCCTTGCAATCTTTTTTATCAAGATAAAACATACAGAGTTTTTAAAACCTTTCCTCATAAATTATGCTTTCTATATCTTTTATCATTAATATTGCCCATGTGACATATAAATACATCATGTTGGCTGGGTCCAGCCCACCAACTGTATGTTTGACACCCTTGAGCTAGGGATCACCATGACTAGCTAACACATTTTTTTAAATACAACTGTCTTTGTCTACACTAGTTGCAACTGGTATTTTAACAATGTCTGAATAAAACTTTGAGCAATGGCTGTTCTCAGATCAGACTCGCAAAACAAGTGAGACTGAGTGACAGTATTTAGAGCAATTTATTTACATCGCTAACCCATCAAACAACCTAGCATGATTAGCAATCCTTGCCTGCCCACAGGACTAGAGAATGTCAGTAGAGGGCCGGGGGGTGGCATGGCAGCTCTGGGGTACTCCAATAGAGCAATGTAGGGTAGGTTCCACAACATGCCTGGGTCAAAAAAATGTTGTAAGTCTCTCTGGTAACACTACTTTCACTTGCAAATTTTAAAATACAGTATGTGGTTTAAAAAAAAAAACCAACCAATTTCTCTACAAAGCACTTATTTATAAAATGCTGCTTCTCTTGGATTTTTCATCACTGTGCCAAGTAACAGCCCCAATAACATCACTCACTACATGCTCACCATTTTATATCCAGGCCATTTATTAGGCGAAATCTTGTTTGATAAAAGAAATAAACCTGTTTGTGGAATAGATTTAGTGTACACCAGGGTGATGAATTAGAGGTGTTCAAACTCTCCAGTGTGTTCTATATTTCCTTGCCATTTAGCACATCTCTTAGGGAGGAAGAAACAAACAAACAAACAAGAAATAGCACTCTCCTATCCCCGTTCTTATGAAGGCAAATTGAATCCAAATAAAAATGGGGTACATAGATTAAAAAATGCTGAAGTAACTTTGCTTTTTTAAATTTTTTGCTCTCCCATTTCTGGATAATGCATCCTGCACGACTAGTATGTGTGGGTGTGATTGTCCTTCAGCCCTAATTTTTGTCCAAAAAGCCAAAATCAGTTATTCTCAATAGATGAAAAGAATGATTTTCAAAATTAGACACTGGACTGTAACTCATGAGATCTAAGTTCAGTTCCCAGGTCTGCCAGGGACTTCCTGGGTGAGTCAATTATGGAAAGATTTTAAAAAGTAGATAGCGTCCATAGTTGTGACTAGAGTTTCTTGACTCCTAATTAGGCATCAAATAAGTTGACAGACTTTTCAATCGCATTGGTTATGAAATCTTCTGAAAATCTGGCTGTATTTTTAACAGTGGGAGCTAATGGATATTGAGCTGATTTTTAAAATCAGTCCCTGCTTGCAGATGCTGGGCCCTCAAATACCTGGCCTTGAGCTCTTTTGAAAACCTACTCCAAAATTTCTGTGTCTCAGTTCCCCATTTGTACAGTGGGTTCATTAGTATTTCCCTTCTCCCACATTTGTTTAACTTGGCCTTCTAGGCTGTAAGACTTAATGATCAGGGACTCTCTCTTGTTATACATATGTACAACCCCAAGCACAATTGGGTTCTCATCTCAGCTGGTAACTCTCCAGGTACTACTATAATACAAGGACAAATTTAAACAAATGATAATGACTCTCTACCAATAAATACGGTGATTCGGTATTGACTACTATTATAATTAAACTGTTTTGGTTGTAAAATCAAGCCCATAAATGAAGAAACTTTTAAAAGTCGAAGTTGCCCAAGCAGCTTTAACTTGCACATCTTAGTATTGCCATAAAAAGTACAGGAACAGTGACATTAAATGGTTTATACATAAAAAAGAACAGGAAATGTCTCTCTCATGCACTATTGTCAGAGGCAAACTTAGAATTACCTGACTCTTTAGTAGAGCTGGGCAAATTCAGCATTATATTTTCAGCATTACATTTTCCATAAATATTCATTTGAATTTCAAATTGAATTGGCTTATATTGTTTGCATTCCTTATGTGCTCACCATCCACAGATGTTCTAGTGAATGAGTTGCTGGCAGATGTATTTGCAAAAAGCATGAATTTTAAGAGAAATTTGGAGAATATTCATGGAAAGTGAACTTTTAATTAGTAAACATGAGTATCCCTACTAGAAACATGCCTTTTGAGAGCTAAATTTTTAATATTAGATTAATGTAAACTTCTTTGCATTTAAGTTCTTACGGTTTTTAAGAAACAAGAACCTCTGGAGGTAATCATCTTGCGCAAGACAGCTAATTCACTGGCAGAACTGGCTTCACATTTATTCATCTGCATACTTTTCAAGTTCTGTTGTTTTCACCTCCAGAAGGTGGCTTGAAATACTTTGACCCAACAAGTAGTTCCCTGGGGCTTTTAATTCTTTGACCCAAAATACAGTTTCTCTTAACTTTAGAGGAGGAGAACAATGATAGAGTCTTGAGATTTACCACCAAAAGGGGGGAATGAAAAGATGGAACCACTAAAGAATGTGCTTGAAGGAATGCTGAGCAATACTAGAAGAACACTAGGAGAAGAGAATGGTGATCGCTACTTAATTATGCTACGTATTGCCCATGTATTAGCACATTTCTCATCTTGCTTTCATTGAAACTTAAATTTATATGGGATGAATGATATCTATCTTCATGGCGTATTAAACTTTTGCATGCATAGGGATACTAAAATAACACTCACTTGCCACTAGATAGCTGCCTTAGGCACTGGACCCACAAAACACAGATCCATCAAAGTGATTTTTCCCATGTCTAAATTTCATAATTTGTTGTTAGGACACATCTTGAAAGGGGGCAAGTAAGATCTCCCTTTAACTAACATTCAAACATGTTCTGTTTTCAACAGCTTGGAAACTGGAGTTGTCTCTGACTTGTTATTTGCTCACATGCTCTGCTATGTGCCACCCTAATCACATATTCTGCTAGATAAACCCAGCCTGCCATGGGCTTTAGACCTTTTAATTCTACTGTTGCACAAATCCTTATGCATGAACATTAGATGTGTAGGGAGTGTGGAAAGAATGTCAAGAATCTCAAAGGGTGTGGAAAGATTTGCATTGGCATCCACTCCCCCAACTTAGCATAAGCCCACAGCAGTTTGGGATGGTGATTTTAACAGCTCTGGGATCCCCAATTTCTTTGTTACTGGGGCAGGAGGAAAAAAAAGTTTGTCACCCTGATTGTGTGAATGGGGAGCTGTGGGACTGCTTTGTGACAGAAATGACTCAACCTCAGTTGGGTGGTACTTGCTAGACAAGGGACATGGGTTCCAAAATCCACTGAATTGAGAGAGGTTGGGGACAGGTATCTGTGCCTGGTGGTACAGTCTCCTTGTGGAGCCAGATGCACCAGTTCCACCCCTCCTCTCTCCACTGTGGAATGTCAGAGTTGATTTTTGATTCCCTTAAGAATCTAGATACAGGTTACTGAGCCGAACTCACTTTGGGCAAATGGTGCACTAGCACTGGGGCTCCCCTACTATGAGCTGAGATCACTAAGAGTTGAAATCACAAAAGAGCTGAAATTACTGAGCTGGGAGCACTGAGTACTGTGCTAACTAGTGGGGGAGCCTGAAGCTATACTGAAGAACAGAGCAGCTGGTGGAGTGGAGCAATTTGTGGAGATGGCTGGAGCGGACCACGGGACAGCTGGTGGAGTGGAGCGGCTGGCAGAGAGGAGTAGCTGTGGAACGGGTGGAGTGGCCCACGGAGTGGGCGGAGCCAAGCAGTTTGCAGGGACAACTGGAGCAGCTCACGGGGCAGCTGATGGAGGGAGCAGTTTGTGAGGACGGCTGGAGGAGCAGAGTGGAGTGGCTGGTAAGGCGGAGCAGTTCGTGGAGAAGGCGGAAGCAGAACCCATGGAGATGCAGGGCAGTTGGCCCTGGACCACTTAAGTTGCCCTGTTACCAGGCGGTGGGGAGGGACTCTACAAATAAACTCTTGAATTCTGGGTGCATGACAGAGACTTTGGTGTTGACTTGAGTGATTGGACTCTAAACCCTAATGCGAAAGCATTGCCAAATGTTACTTGGGTGTGGGTTTTGTTATGGTTGTTGTAACTCTGTTGTTTGGTGTTCTCCAAAGGTATGCAATTGTATCTCTTTATTAAAAGGTTTCGTACACTCGGACTCCATTTGTGCTTTGCAGAGGATATTTGCCTCCTAGAGGCGCCCAGGAGGGTGTGGTATGTAAGTGTCCCAGGTCACTGGGTGGGGGCTCGAGCCGGTTATGTATTGTGTTACTGAAACAGAACCCCTGGATACTGAACCCGGCCCTTGTTGCTGTCAACTCAGAGGGGCAGAAGGGTTACAGATGCATAAGAAAACTGCCTCTCTCTAAGTCCCTTCCCATAAATTGGGTGTGTTTCTGCAGTTAAATCAGTTTTTCTCTGTTTCACAGAGTCTTTCTAACTTATTTGATACTTTGATTAGTTTACATTTGCCCAGTAGTATTAGAAGCTGCCTATGTTGTTTCCCCCTGATGAAAATTTATAATGTATATGTGCAACTGCCACTCAACCCTCTCTTTTATCCATTTAAACGGGCTTCAGTGTGAACAGAGTGTGCATTCCGAAGTGTTACACATATTGAGCTCTGGGCAGCTCTATGCTCTTGTACATTTGTACTCCGTTCTCTCCCTTTACATCTCACAACGATTTGGAAATATAGCACTTTCTCCTAGTTTTACCCCAAGGCCAAAACTTAGGCTATAGTTGATACACACTTCTGAAATAATAGCTTACAGAAAAGGTAAGATGCTGTGAGAAAATTAAACTTCCCTGTTACAGGTTAAGTCGTCAATCTGCTGCCTTCCTCTGTAGGCTGAGCTGTTTCTCTCCTGTTAATTTCTTCATTTATTGTAATTTAAACTTGTCTTGGGTTTTAGCAATATGTATATTATATGTATATTATACATCACATACGTGGAAGTAATACATTTGTAGAACTGTATCATAAAATATCTTATTATGCAACTTTATCCACCTTATTTGTTTTCTGCTCACCTTTTTTTTTCTTTTTATACAAATATTGTGGCTTTAAAGTCCAATACTACAAAGTTCTAGGAAATTGAAACCATTGGGAAAGTGGAGGTTACCAATAGATAATATCCATAGCAGGTTGTGTTGACTTGCAAAGGGCTGACCCCATTTATAGAAGAGGGCATAAAGTTATTTTTTTGCAGTGCCCTTGACTCGACCTTAGGGCAAACGACTTGCCTTCTTACATGTTTTTGTTTCCCCGTATGTAAAATGAAAATAATAATCGTATTTAGTAGAGAATGCCATAAAAATGTTTATCAACATGGAAATTCAACCAATATCAGGAAGGGGGAGCCAAAACAATTTATTTCCTGAATTTTTGTATGCATTTGATGAGATCTAAATATTCATCTCCCCTCATTGGAGTGTTCTGATGATTAATTGTTGGCAAAGGACTTTGTGATTTTTGCCTAAAAGATGCTTCAGATAAAAGGTACAAAGTTCTATTATGGTTATTTCTACTGAAGAGTGATATGGAGGTGTAGATAGTCAGGGGAGAATGAAATAAATCAGCTGGGGGGCAATTTGTCATATATTGCCTTCAAAATCTATAGCTGATATGTCAAAAATATCACTGCAACTTAATGTCATCCACTGCTGTACTGACTTATAATGTGTTGGTCATGCATGGTGGGATTTTTGTTGTTGTGCCTCAGGGAGGCAGAGCACAACACTTTCAGCTCGCTATGGCTGGGTGAGGGCTAAAGTGGCTTTAAGCCATCTGTGTGCTCTCCCAGTTTGGGGCTGCGCTAGGGACTGAAATGCCCCCCAGCCATAGTTGTGGCATCCAAGCATCTCTGGGCGGCATCTCTGGGTGGCAGTGCTAAGCAAAATCCCTGTAGTAGCATCCAGTTATTCCTTGGCATGCCCCTTATGCCTAGACTCTCAGGAAGAACCTTGTTCAGTTCCTGAGTTGGATTCAAGGTATTTATGATCTGTCCATGTAGCTATAGCAGCTTAAAGAGGACCTAAAGGGGCAGGTGGGAATATACCCCTTAATAATTGCAGAAGGCCAAATAATATCCACAAATATATTCTGGTGGTAGGAGTTTACCACAGAAGAATTAAAAAAGATTGCAATCGCTATATGATATTTGTCTAAGGAAATATTGAGAGCATCTGTCCTGGATTCCACTGTTTCCACAGAGTGGAATTGTTTGCATTCACGTGGTAGAGCTCACGAGGCCGTGGGATGCTGGTAGCATTATATAGCTCTGGAATGTATTGGTAGCATATTTATTGCCCTGGTTCCTGCTCCTTCAGTCACAAAGAGGGGGGTAATGGCTGCATCACAAAATGCTCTTCAGGTTTCTTGGATATGTTTCAATATAAAGAATTCCTTTGCATTTCTTTTTTATGCTGAAGAAGAACATGCAGCCCGTGAAAAGTAGTGACAGCTCTACTCTACAGAGGAATAGTGTCTGCAAATACCCTGTGTTTTTAGGTAGTTTAGCAGAAATGTGTCAAATGTACACTACAAGCAGGCTAGAATTTAAGGGAGTTAAATCCTCCTCCCATCCCGAAACTAATCAAGAGCACGGCTTGCTCCCCATAGAACCTCTCATGGAGCATGCAAATGTTGCCAATATGACTATTTTAACAATTTGATCAGATTTAATTTACTCTTAATCCTAGGTTCCAGTTTGGTCTGAGGCCAGATTCTGTGTTTCTCCTTTGATAATATGTTTTTATCTGGGTCTGACTGAAGCAGTCTTTTCTTGTCATCTTCTTTTGAAGTTACTGAACATGATTATGAAGTTCTGGGCTTTTTATTGAGGTTTTGGTTACAAAGACCTAGATATTATTTAATTTCAGATCACCTTCATGGGGTGTTTTTTGTCTTTGACTCTGCTAACCTGGGATGAGGGAGGAAAGTTAATTAGTTATTCCCCCCCCCCTTTCATCCTTTAAGTACAATAAAAAAGGAGAGGAATAGGACAAGAGGAGAAGGTCAGGGGCTCTGTCACACCAATATATTTTGGATCTGTTTCTGTTTTTTAAATAGAGGCTTTTATATTGAGAGAGGTATATTTCTACATCTCAAATGTTCATTTCATTTCCAAGGATGTTGACAGATTTAGTCCTCCAGTCCCCTCACATTTCATGTTAAAACTATTTATATTGGAAATGCAGAATCCTGAAACTGAAGTTAATCATTTCCACTAAAGGAAGAACCCCACAATATTTTAACTTGTGCTCACATATATTCTCTTCCCCTCATACACCATATTGGGTCATTATCACAAATTGGGCCCCACATTCGGCCTTTGGCAGGTTGATAGGTACCAGTACATTTGCTTATGTCACAGCAGTCCCTTCTATAAAATGCATGCTGAACAATCCTGTAACTCAGCTGTAAGATGGAACTAATTTTTTTGGTAGTTGGAAATAAGACTTTTACAATTTTCATTAAGTATATATTCACGCCTTAAAACACACCTAATACAATAATAACCCTATTAAAGAAAGAAATGGACTCTAGCCCTCACAACTGAACGTTCTAAGAGGACTTCACTATATTGACCAGAGTGTCAGATGTTTAATCCTTTTAATTAAGTGAACTGTCTTTCAAAGGGTAGCAATTGATTTTTTTTAAGGAGGATAGAAGGCTACAGAATGTTTTGAATTTAAAATAAAAATTATAAAGGAACAAAAGGGTGAGCTTGAAAAGGGATGTGGTTATACCAAAAGATGCTGCTGCAGGATAATGCTGCTGCTTGTTGATGTAGAAACAGCTGTGGTGAGAGCGAATTATTTTATTCTGCAGAGTTTCCCATTGATTTCTGCTACTAGTTGACCACTAAGTTCAGATCATTGTCACTTTTTTAGCGCAGGGTCTTTGAAGAGAAGCAATTCTCGCTCCTTGTTCTTCAAAAGGAAAATAAGAAAATGGTTGTCATATCAGTCTAGGGATATGTTATTTGTGTTGTCATGATTAACTGACAGTTATTTAATAAATAATAGCAGCAGAGAATCCTGTGGCACCTTATAGACTAACAGACGTTTTGGAGCGTGAGCTTTCGTGGGTGAATACCCACTGCGTCTGACGAAGTGGGTATTCACCCACGAAAGCTCACGCTCCAAAACGTCTGTTAGTCTATAAGGTGCCACAGGATTCTCTGCTGCTTTTACAGATCCAGACTAACACGGCTACCCCTCTGATACTTAATAAATAATGTTATACATATTTTCTTCTGGAAGCTTCAAATGCACCTTTGACTTGGCTGATAATTTGAAACTGAAGCTTACAAAGAATGAAGGAAGGGAGGGAAAGCAATCCTTCCAAAGGGCAGAAGAAATATGCAAACAAAGATTGATGGGGTGGAGAATTTTTAGTATTGATGGAAAGGAACATCTGAACCAAAACGTGGAATCTTTATCTGCGTTAGTCAGATACCTAACCAGAAGTCAGTTTCTGTGTGAGTTCTGTTTCCTGCAAAGAGACACAATTGCTGTGTTCCCTCCCCGCCCTCAGTATTGTGTTTTCAAAACCCCAGACTAATCCTTTGCTTCCAAAGGAATATTTCTTTCAGATGACTGATGAATGGAGGCATCCATCAGCTTTTAAGTACTTGACAAGCGGACATCTTAACAGAGGCAATGCATAAAGCAGCATTATACAAAAGCTGGCCATTTTAGTACAGTTTGTGCCTCTGCTGATAATTAGATGTTACAGCTCAGTGGCATGCAGTTTTGTTCAGCTCCTAAAGGTATTTCACTTTTACAAAATTATTTCCAGATGCGTATCTGTCATGTGTCCACAGCATTGTCCTTACCTGTCCTCCTGGAAAAAAGGAATGAGGCAAAATAAACAAGGGAAGGACCAACAGACAAAGCTCAACTGCAGAAGAGGATTTTGCATTCCAGTTGGATTCCCAGTAACATATAACTTTTCCCCTTAGAGTTCTGAATTCTCCTCACTGACGGTGCAGCATGTGTACTGTGAAGTGAGTGTTGCAGTGCTGTTACCTGTTCTCTCATAAGAAACACAACATACTCTTGACTGAAATGAAACTTACATCACACTATAATAGAACTTCTGTAGAAGTGTATTTTCATGTCATTGAGGGGGCGTTTTATGTACCCTATGGACAATGTATCACTAGAGTAAGAGTTACAGAATCACAGCTGTTAAAATATGAAGAATAGAAGTCAGTTGCTAATACTGTATCAACACTGACCTTTGCAGCCTTTCGATTTGACCGAAAAGAATTAACATTTGAAAGAGCTTCTTATCAAACATCAAGTAAGTGCAGCCTTTGTTCCCCTGATATCCACCACCCACCCACTCACGCGACTTACCTAATACAGCAATAACTTGTGGAAATGTAAAATGAGTAAATGCAAGTTATTTTCTGTGTCACATTTGGACATTTCCCATTTTGTTTTATTTAAATTATTGGAATATCTTATATTTATATAGCACGTCATCTCAAAGCACCATATAAACTTAAGAAATTGATAAAGCAACAGATAGACATGAATTGCAACCTCTGCTATTAAAATGCAGTAACTTCTTGATGAAAGATGGCAATGACAAACAACCACATAACACGACTGTTGAGAACTTGAAGTGAAGAATAAAGTATACTCATTTTGCAATTGAAGACCATCCCCACCTTGTTGTGGTTCTGGGGTGACAGTCCAATTGATAATGAGAATTTTCTGATAGTATTGGGAAACTGCAACCAAACCATTATCTAAAGAGATTTTGATGCCAAAAGCAAACTGTGGGGGAACAGAAGGATTGATTTGAATGGAATTTTGCTTTATGACTTTACTGCTGACAGCAATTTGGTTTTTCTTGAATGATGGCACCATGACATATAAGTCAAAAGCATATGGCACACAGTTGGTATTAAATGCAACTCAGATGAGCAGAAACCAAGTCCATGAGCTACACATGGAATGTTCTGTCTGGTGTTGAAATTGATCATGGACATGTACTCGTTGGAATAGGATGATAGTGAGTTCTCAGGTGATAAATAGGGAATGGAACTTTTGTAAGGCTAACTGGTCCTATTTCACAGACATACTTCTCAATATTATTTTTCAGGCACCTGTGAAACACAATCCTTGAGGATTATGTTCAGAAATTAGAAATAACAAGAGCATCCCAAGAGGAAGAAGGTCCCACATTGAAATTATGCTGGCATCAAAAATGTTAAGGAGAGAAATCAGGTTTGCTTTGAGGTTGAATGGAACCCCAAAGACAGAGGCCAGATGAAAATGGCACAATGTCTCAAAAGAGATTGCAGTTAAAATAGCTGAATGTTGATGAAAGTTTGGGGAAGAGACTTGGCAAAAACTGGATTTTCAGAGGAAAATGGATGACACTGACTCAAATCAAGAAGAGAGTAAGACTTGTGATCTAAAGGACACCAGTATCCTAAAAAAAGGAGTTGTAGAGGCATTAGATGACTGTGTGTGTGAATATTCTGATTGAATATTATGGCCAAGGCTGGCATGTTCATGTACAAAGATGAGGATTGCCAAACACACCATATGCATTATTCAGGAGGAATGAGAATCTAAAACTGTGTACACATACTAAACTGAGTACCCTGGCTTCAAAAAGAACTTTCTCATACATAAGCTACAAGATGCAATAGAGAAGCTCAAACCAAGCAGAACACATGCATTGCAACTCATATGTGACATATTATAAAGCACTTTGGGATGAAGGTTAAGCCAGATTGTTGAACATAATAAATGAATTGTGAACCAAAGGGAAGGTACCTAAATGGTAGAGGTAGTTATTATTCCTTCTCTTAAGGTCAGTAAGGACCACATGACCTATGAGGGAAGATTGGGGGGAAAATGTATGTTTAGTCTGGAGAAGAGAAGACTGAGAGGGGACATAACAGTTTTCAAGTGCATAAAAGATTGTTGTGAGGAGGAAGAAAAAAATATTCTCCCTAACCTCTGAGGATAAGACAAGAAGCAAAGGGCTTAAATTGCAGCAAGAGTGGTTTAGGATGGACATTAGGAAAAACATCCTGGCAGGGTAATTAAGCACTGGAATAAATGGAGGAATTAGGGAGCTCCCCACTTTGCCAGGTGGTATCATTCCTAACAAAACTGAAGCAGGAGGCACAGCAGATACCAGCCCTAAAGCTTATGTGATCTAATTGCCCAGTCAGGAATACTCAGTCTAAAGGTCTTAAGGAAAAGTTTAGAAAGGGAATATGTAGATTTATTTACCTTGCTGTTCCAGGAAGAGCACTGAGAGGTGGGGGAAAATTGCATAAAGGAAAAAAAAAAGATGACAAACCGCATAGACCTAAGGTGGCTCAAACTCTTCAGCTCATCCCAAGCCTTTTGCATTTATGTGAGTATAATTTGCCTGAGGCTCTCCAACAGATATATTTCCGTCCTCAGGTATGAGGACTTAATAGTAGGGGCTTATGCTACATATGGAGGGGTAGCATGGTTAAGGTATGACAGAGAATTTAGGCAGAGGGGAGAAAGGAGACTGATTTATCCTGGTATAATAGACCAGGAACTTTGACTGGAGGTATAACTCTTTAACGCCCTGCCCAGCTGGCATTCGCAGGCAGCAGGTTGCCAGTGCCAAAACCTACTTTTCAAAATACAGATATAAAAACCAATGTGTACTTTGCATTAATAATGGGAAATGTTTTCGTAGCCAAGGTAGGCCAAACTCTGCTATAGGATGTGGGTGCGAAGGGTAGCACAATGCAATTTCTTGTTATGGGGTCCAAAGGCAGTTCCAACAGGGCTCTAGGAAAAGCAGTCAGCAAGGTCGTAATGTTTCAGGAGATGGTTCAGGGAGGAGCAATAATCATGGAAAAGGCTCCTTCTCCAATTACAATACAGGGATATGCAATTTGTTGTTGGACTACCTCAGCAGAAAAGACCCATCTTATTTGTGGAATGGATTTTTGGCCGGTTTTCAAATCCAATATGAGGGCATGAGGTGCCAATCTTAGGCAGAGAACTTGAAGTCCACTGAAAGCTTTGAAAATAGAGAAAGGGTAGAGATCATCTTGGAGGTGGCAGCAAGGAGAGAGGCAGGTCCCTTCCAATACTTTCCAATGCCAGAATTGCACAGGTCACCCAAGTATGCTTAATGAAGAAGGCGAAGGAGAAATGTACATGTGTGTCCATCACCTGCCTTTACCCCTGGGCCTCATTGGTAAAAATGATTATATTGCCCCCCAGCTGTGTTCAGTAAGACACTTGTCATTTGATACTGCAGTAGTCATAGTTAGGGAATGTGGCCTTAGGACGCTGTTGGCAAAAATGTGACATTGTCTGCCTTCTGATTGCTTCCAGTGCATCCCAGGGACTTTAACTTGCTTGTATTTCAGTTTGAAGGCTCACAGTATTTTGATACAGCCATGCCCTGGCTTCTCTGTGTCATGTGCTGCTTTCGAAAGATGCAGCTCCATGTTGGAATGGGCTATAGTGCACTGTGTGATACAGGACATCCTCGTGCACAATTTCAATGTCTTGTTATATGCAGGAAGCTTAGGTGTAGTTGTAGCCGTGTTGGTCCTAGGATATTAGCGGGAAGATTAGGGACAGGCAACGGTAAGTACGTGCTCCAGGCATTTTAGAACCTAGCTGAATGCCTCAGGATCCCTCTTGCCTCAGAAAAAAGGAAGGCCCTGCCCGAAGTTTAACACATCTGAGCATTCAATTGGACTCAGTTTGATCTTTCTAGGTTACCTTCAGAGAAGTTGGAATTGGTCAGGACACTGATATGGGCTCTCAAAGGGGAAAAGACAATGACTCTGAGGGAACTACTAGTAGTCATGGGGCACCTGAACTATGCATGCTGAGTGGTGGCTCCCGGTCAGGCATTTTGTGCTTGTGTGGCATATGCCTCCTCTGGAGTGTGAAAACTCCATCGCTTTATCAGAATGGTCAGGGAAAATGAAGGAAAACTTAAAATGTGGGGAAGATTTCTGGAACAGTTAAATGGGGGTTTGGCCTGGTTGTTCAAGACCTGAGCTGCAGGTACAATCTGGTGCCACAGGAGGTATAAAGTTTGGGGTTTACTTTCAAGGTGATTGCTATGCACAGAGGTGGCCAGAAAGCTGTGCTGCTCAGAGTATTATCTGAGTTTTTCCTATACTAGTGGCAGTATCTAGTTGAGGAGAAAACTTTTAGAACAAAAAAGTCTGTTTTTGGTGGGGCAACCAACATGGGGTTCCTTCTTGTGAATAGACAGTCAACTAAGGATGCTTGGGTAATGAGACTAGTGAGGGCCTTCATTTTGCACTCTCTGTGGTTCAACATCTTTGTTTATACAGTGCATGTCCCAGAAGTGGATAATGGTGTTGCCGAGGCACTCTCAGTTCAGGATGACAGATTCTGGGAACTCACTCTGCTGGCCAGCAGGGATCCTCGGGCAATGCCCCACCAACTCTGAAACCTTGTGTCTCAACAGTGGTGGAAATACTCGAGGACTCAGTTGCCCCACAGACTCTGCAGGTCCGTAAGGCTAGTTGATCAGAGTGCATGGAATTTAGGTCACAGGATGGGTTTTGTTGTGGCTGGCCGAATATGTGGTGCCTCTGACCCACTTCTGGTGGGCCCCCTCCATTATCCCTAGCCGGTTAGCGGGCCTGTCCTCCTGGAGTAGGTTGGTGGGTTTCCCAGACCCATGCAGGCATTTTATAGTAAGGAAATCCTTAGAGGTATGGTCCAAGAGGATTGGGCACTGGAGGGATGGCAGGTTACCCATAACAATGGAATCCCTCTGAGTTACCAGAGGTTCTGCCTAGGGATGCAACTGTGGGAGTGAGGCCATTTTATTTAAGGTGGCATTTGTTGTTGTGCCCTGCCCCCTCCTCTGAGACTCTGCCCCACTCACTCCAACCCTTCTCCCTCTGTCACTTGCTCACCCCACCTTCACTCATTCACTCATTTACACTAGGCTGGCTCAGCTGGGGTGTGGGCTCTGGGGTGGGGCCAGAAATCAGGCATTTGGGGTGCATGAGGAGGCGCTGGGTTGGGAGGTGGAGCCAAGGGGTTTGAAGTATGGGAGGGGACTTGAGGCTGAGGCAGGAGTTGGGGTGTGGGAGTGGGTACAGACTGTGGATTGAGGCCAGGGATGAGGAGTTTTGGGCGCAGGAGGGGGCTCCGGGCTGGGACTAAGCGTTGGGGTGAGGGCTCTGGCTGGGGGTGCAGGCTGTGGAGTGGGGCCAAGTACGAGGGGCTTGGAGTGCAGGAGAGGGCTCTGGGGGTGGAACCAGGGTGTTCAGAGTATGGTAGATGACAGGTCAGCTAAATTATAGTATTGCTTCTGTTTCCTGATTTGGATGATTGAATAACCAGTTGCACTTGAACTAGTGCATTAATCTTGTTTGAATGCAAACAAATTCATTTTTGAAACATCCATGGAAACGCAAACTAATCCATGCAAATCATGATGAATAGCAAACAAAAAGGTATCAGAACATGAATGAGCTAAACGGCCATTCAGAATTCAAATGGATTTTTGTGAATACTTTTTTCCCATTATTTGACTAGCTCTCTTCCTTATTTGGGAAAAAAATCCCCTATTGGGGCCCTTTATACAACTACTGGGATGATTTGGGTCTACAGACCTAAGCTAAAAATTCTTAAAAAACTGGTGATTCTGTCAGGTTTCTTTTTGTTTTCATTTGGGCCAGAAATAGCAGAAGACCTGCCTTTCTTGTAGCTTCTGTGTACTTCACCTCACAGTTCCATCCAGAAAGAAGTAATAAAAAGGGCTAATAAATAGACAAAATAAACAGTTCATCTACTTACACTTTTAGTCAGCATTGTTTGGAGGAGAAAGAAGTTTTGTCTCCTGAAAAAGAAATTTAAGTTTTCCATCAGGCTAGATGTTCTTGTCTAATATACAAGAGCTTCCCCTACCCTCCTTGGAATTATGCTATCGAAAGAATCTTTGTCGATAAACAGATTATAAGCATCTGCTATATGAAGTATATAAAAGATAGGTTACCTAGTACTCATAGGTCTACGCTTCCAGCAGAGAACCATGTAATGTGCTACACCTGACACCAAATCTTTGTTAGGCTTTGCAACCTTTCATCCTGAGCTGATAAGCTTCTCTGTTATTTGAACACATGTCCTGTGTTCTTTTGTGTTGAAAGCAAATAAGTTAGGCTAACTTTTTTGGACTTCATTTCAAGGTTCCCTTCAAGTCTTAGGTGACATTTGAGTTGTTTCATTCAAACCCATTCACCTGCATCTGTGTCAGTTTTTTTCATTGAAAGCATTTTTAGATGAAGCTAAAGATTCATGTGAATTTGTTACAATGCAAAGTTTTGTGATTTTGCTGCTTTTTAAACTGTCACAAACTTCAGAGTGAAACATCACTGACTTCTCCCCAAATGGTGTTTTAAAATATATGAAAAATGCCTTTCACTTAAACAAGCAAAAATATACCAAAAATGGACTTGAAAATCATGAAAATATTGCCTAGTGATGAAATTGCATCTAGCTTTGCAGGTTATATTGCTTTTTAGATCAGAACTGTTGTTACCTAGGGCCCAGCTCACAGTGGGCTCACAATCTGGTTAAGTCCTCTAGCTACTACCACATTCCAACTGTTAATGATGATAACAGGTGAAAGCTTTGATTAACAGGAAAAGATGACACACATTATCTGTGCCAAGGAGTCTATGATCTATCACCCTGACTCTGCAAAGACTTATGCATGTCCTTATCTATACCACACACTGTATGTAAGCCCTGGAAGCTTAAGGACCACTCAGTGTATAAAGTTAAGAATATGCATGTTTGTTACAGGTGTTTTTTGTTTTTTTTATTTGATTGAATTATACTGCTTGTCTGAATGTAGCATCCACTGATGGGACTATGTAGCAGTAATGATGTTAGAAAATCTTGAGCTTCCTGGAAGTCGTAATTTAATTTTACCAATATAGGACTGAATACGGAATCATGTTCTATAGTTGTCAGGGCAGGTGTGGTTCTTAACTTTCTCTTAGTGGCCTAATTACTGGTTAGGGTCGGATGTATTGTGGAATTACACGAAGTAATTCCCTAGCCTGACTTTCTTCAATAACTCTATTTCCTTTTGGATCAAAGAGAATAAATTACCACTACATAAGTCCCTGATCTGCCCAATATAGTTTCACACCTCTTTGGTTTCTTATCAGTACACAATGTTTTTATCTTTTTCAACTGATTCATCTAGCATTCTGTCACTGGGCCAGTTTCTCTGCAACTTATTACTGGGTTAATATCTGTGATAACCCATTTTCTCTGCATCAGCATATGTTGGGCAATGAAGCACAAAATTTGCAAATGGTTCCATAATTTCAATACACAAATATAAACTGCTTTCTGTTTTTATTTATTGTCTTCCCCTTTCTTGCAAGGGATATTTGATTGCATTTCTTAGCTCTAACTGAGAAGAGAGAATAAAAACAAAGATTTTACTTTGAATGAATGATGATTTTCTATTACCAAAATTATCTTGAATAATAGGGACTAGAGAACAAAGCAGGCAGAAACAGGGTTTCCTGGTGGGAATTCTTCACAATAGAAATGTTTTTTTTAAATAATTAAATGAGATGGTGGCATAAACACCACTAGGAAAATATGTATTGAATATTGCAAGTATAATTAATTTTCTGAAAGCTTGCCTCTGGTTTTAGTCTCCATCAATGCGGTAACACTCTGCCCAGTTAGACAAGGTCTTTAAAGCAATTATAAAAGGTTAATTGTACAAAATTAGCATATCTAATGATACTAATGCCACTACATGTGGGGAGTACCACGGGCTTTATCTACTATATGTATTTAGTTTATATATTTATCTGTCTGCCGTGTACTTATGAAAACAATAATCTCCTCAGTGTCTCCAATATAGTGACTAGCAAAACTTTTTTTCCCTAGCAACTTGAAAATTGAATATTCACTTTGACTCTGTGCAAGACTATATACATCAACCATACTGTGTTTTTTTATGTAATATATAAGAATACAATAGGCCTGGAGATCACAGCGTTACATAGAACAGGAGCCGCTAACAGGGGAGTTTTGTGAGGGAGTTCTCCAGGTTTAAAAGGCGCGATTATGTGACCCTTGAGGTAAGTTTGTTGTCTCTAGTGTGTTTGTGGGATCAAAGAGATCAAAACCTCAACAAAGAAAGTTGCTGCAGGAGTAAAAAGAGATAATGCAGGCAGAAGTCCAGCAACAGAGTGGGGGCTATTCAGTTTATTGCACCCAGTGCAGCATGTATGATGTCCTATGGGCAGGTGACATATATGGTTCTCAGAGACTGTGTACCAACTTTGGAGACCAGAGTGGATGAACTGGAGGAGTTAAGGGACACAGAGAGGTACAAAGGAGAGACTTTCCAGGACACAGTAGAATGGTCCCACCCCCAGTCTGACAGCCTCTGTGTTGTTGACGAGGATGAAAGTCTTAGGGATGGAGAACATCCAACTGGAGCAGAGGGAATGATCCCATAGTTGGGACTCTCCTTCCAGAAGATGTCATGGTATCCTTTCGAACTGAGGATACCTCTCAAGGGTAGGGAACTCCAGTTATTGGGAAAAGACAGGTATTAGTAATGGATGATTCAATCATTAACAACATATAGCTGGGTTTGCAATGACCAGGGGAACTGCATGGTGACTTGCCTGCCTGGTGCAAAGGTTGTGGTTCTCTCAAAACATCTAGATAGACTTATGTTTAGTGCCTGGGAGGAGCTGGTGCTCATGGTACTTATAGGTACTGATGACATCAGGAAGGATAGAAGAGAGGTCTTGAAGGCCAAGTTTAGGCTGCTAGATAAGAGATTGAAGTTCAGGATCTCCATGGTGTCATTCTCTGAAATTCTTCTAGTTCCACGCGCATGGCTGGTTGGACAGGCAGAACTGCAGGGTCTCAATGAGTGGAAGAAATCATGGTGTAGGTAGCAGAGGTTTAGATTTATTAGGAACTGGGGAAACTTTTGGGAAAAGGGGGAGCCTATACAGGAAGGAGGGGCTCCACCTAAACCAAAATGGCAACAGATTGCTGGCACTTAGTTTAAAAACTGCTGTATGACCTTTTTAATGTTAAGGGCTGGGGTAAAGATGACCAGTGTGGAGGAGCATGTGATTCAGACAGAAACATCTCTTAGGGGACAATCTATTAGTGGAGATTGTCTATATCCTAGTAAGAAGGAGAGGATGGAAGATGATAAAATACGGGTAGGATCTGATGAGAAACAGTCAAATTAAAGAGGCCCATTCAATTACATCATGTAATGGCAGGCAGCTAAAAAGTGACAAGTTTTTAAAATGCTTGTATATAAATGTTAGAAGTCTAAATAATAAGATGGGTGAACCAGGGTGCCTCATATTAAAAGTGTATTTATATAATAGGCATCACAGAAACTTGGTGGAATGAGGACAGTAATACCAGGGTATAAAATATATTAGAAGGACGGGACAGGTCGTGCTGGTGGGGGAGTGGCACTATATGTGAAAGAAAGTGTAGAATCAAATGACGTAAAAATCTTAAATGAACCAAACAGTACCATAGAATCTCTATGGATAGCAATTCCATACTCCTAATAATGAGAATATAGCGGTAGGGATATATTACCAACCACCTCACCATGATGGTTATAGTGACTGTGACATTCTCAGAGAGATTATAGAGGCTATAAAAATAAAAAACTGAATAATGGGGGATTTCAACTATCCCCATATTGACTAGGTACATCTCACCTTAGGACAGGATGTAGCTAATCCTGGAACCCACAAGAGGAGTGAAAATTCTTGGTTTAATCCGAAGTGGAGCACAAGATCTGGTCCAAGAGGTGAATATAGCTGGACCACTTGCTAATAGTGACGAATATAATTATATTTAACATCCCTGTGTCAGGGAAAACACCACAGCAGCCCAACATGATAGCATTTAATTTCAGAAAAGGGGACTGCACAAAAATGAGGAAGTTAGTGAAACAGAAATGAAAAGGTACAGTGCAAAAAGTGAAATCCCTGCAAGCTGCATGGAAACATTTTAAAGACCCCATAATAGGGGCTCAACGTAAAGGTATACCTCAAATTAAAAAAACACATAAAGAACCAAAAGTGCTACCATGGCTAAACAACAAAGTAAAAGAAGTAGTGAGAGGCAAAAAGGCATCCTTTTAAAAACTGGAAGTTAAATCCTAGTGAGGAAAACAGAAAGGAGCATAAACTCTGATAAATGAAGTGTAAAAATATAATTAGGAAGGCCAAAAAACAATCTGAAGAACAGTTAGCCAAAGACTCAAAAAGTAATAGCAAATTTGTTTAAATACATCGGAAGCAGAAACCCTGCTAAACAACCAGTGAGGCCACTGGACAATCAAGATGCTAAAGGAGCACTCAAGGATAAGGCCATTGCAGAGAAACTAAATGCATTCTTTCCATCGGTCTTAATGGCTGAGCATGTGAGGGAGATTACCAAACCTGAGTGATATATTTTTTTTAGGTGACAATCTGAGGAACTGTCCCAGATTGAGGTGTCATTAGAGGAAGTTCTGGAACAAATTGATAAACGAAATAGAAATAAGTCACCAGGACCAGATGGTATTCACCTAAGAGTTCTGAAGGAACTCAAATGTGAAATTGCAGAACTATTAACTCTAGTCTGTAACCTATCATTTAAATCCTCTTCTGTACCAAATGACTGGAGGATAGCTAATGTGATGCCAATTTTTAAAAAGAGTTCCAGAGGTCATCCCAGCAATTGCAGCCCTGAGATCAGTACTGGGCAAACTGTTTGAAACCTGTAGTAAAGAAAAAAATTGTTAGACACATAGATGAATATAATTTGTTGGGGAAAAGTCAGCAGTAAAGGGAAATCATGCTTCACCAATCTACTAGAATTATTTGAGGGGGTCAAGAAGCATATGGATAAGGGGGCTGTAATGGATATAGTGTATTTAGATTTTCAAAAAGCTTTTGACAAGGTCCCTCACTAAAATGCTCTTAAGCAAAGTATGCTGTCACGAGATAAGAGGGAAGGTTCTCTCATGGATTGGTAACTGGTTAAAAGATAGGAAACAAAGGTAGGAATAAATGGTCAGTTTTCGGAATGGAGAGAGATAAATAGTGGTGTCCCCCAGGGGTCTGTACTGGAACCAATCTTATTCAACATATTCATAAATGATCTGAAAAAAAGGGTAAACTGTGAGGTGGCAAAATTTACAAATGATGCAAAACTAGTCAAGATAGTTAAATCCCAAGCAGACTGTGAAGAGCTACAAAAGGATTTCACAAAACTGGGTGATGGGACAACAAAATTGCAGATGAAATTCAATGATGATAAATAAACCATAGTTCCAATGATACATATAAAATGATGGGATCTAAATTGACTGTTACCAGTCAAGAAAGAGATCTTGGAGTCATTGTGAATAGTTCTCTGAAAACATCCAATCAATGTGCAACAGCAGTGAAAAAGGCAAACAGAATGTTGGGAGCCATTAAGGAAGGGATAGATAAGAAGCAGAAAAGATCATATTGCCTCTCTCTATAAATCTGTGGTACGCCCACGTCTTGAATACTGCATGCAGATGTGGTCTCCCCATCTCAAAAAAGATATATTGCAATTGGAAAAGGTTAAGAAAAGGGAAACAAAAATGATTAGGGGTATGGAATGGCTTCATATGAGGAGAGATTAATAAGACTGAGACCTTTCAGCTTGGAAAAGAGATGAGTAAGGGGGATATGATTGAGATCTATAAAATCATGACTGGTGTGGGGAAAGTAAATAAGTGTTATTTACTCTCTCATAACCCACAAACTAGGGGTCACCAAATGAAATTAGCAAGTAGCAAGTTTAAACCAAACAAAAGGAAGTATTTTTTCACACAATGCAGTCAACTTGTGGAACTCCTTGCCAGAGGATGTAGTGAAGCCCAACACTATAACAATGTTCAAAAAAGAACTAGATAAGTTCATGGAGGATAGGTACATCAATGGCTATTAGCCAAGATGGGCAGGGATCGTGTCCCTAGCCTCTGTTCGCCACCAGTTGGGAATGAGCGACAGGGGATGGATCACTTGATGATTATCTGTTCTGTTCATTCCTTTTGGGGCACCTGGCATTGGCCACTGTTGGAAAACAAGATACGGGGCTGGATCAACTTTTGATCTGATCCAGTATGGTCATTCTTATGATCTTATGTTCTTAAACATTAAAAAAAATCACGTAGTTGACCTTTCTATTAGTTTTAAAAATGCACTTAGGATCCCTGAGGTGACAGTTTTCCCACTATTTCTAAGCTGCAACATGAAAGTGTCCTTTTTAGAATAGTCTTCCTCTTTGTGACTTTAAGCTACTCTGACAAAATTGATAATACAGAAGGCTTTCATTTTGCAGAAGAAAGGAACTGTTAGGTATATGGCATTGCTAGGTAATGCCATGTTACCACAATCAAATCTGACTAAGCTTCTAAAGCTTTTTTTTTTTTTTTTGTCATTCACTTTAAAATATTGGGTTTAGAGGAGTCCAAAGGGGGCGAAACTTTATTTTCCTCTCAAAAGGAAGCAGCAAAAATGATTGGTTGTGATGGGGTTGGGAAGAGGAAAGAAGAGGCAGAGCTGTGGTCAGGAAAAAGAACACAACTGAGAGATGGGGGAGAGCAGCGAAGCTGACAAGAAGAGAGACACTGCAGATGAGAAGGCTAAGTGTGAGATAAAATCAAAAGAGGTACAGATGAAAAGAAGAGAGAAGATGAAAGAAACATTTCTGTAAGTGGAATCTGAGTTAACAGATGTTGAAAAGGACAAAATAAAGAAGTCTGCAGGATGTTTTCATACTGTAAAAAAATCAAAAAAGTAATTTCTTACCTTTAATAATTCTTGCCTATACTAGCACGTTTGGTACCTGTTGTCTGATATTGGCTATGTTTGACATGGCCAAACTGTTATCAACACCACTTCAAAAAACCTTCATCTTTACTAGGAAGTTCAGGACAGTAATTCATCACCAGTGGCCTCAGCAGTGGCAACTTTCAGGAATTTTTATCATTCATGTTGTTTATCCTTGTCCTGAACAGGGTTATATGACACTGATAAAAATGCTCAAATCCTCTCTTCACTTCAGCCTTAGCAATTGCTACCACTAGTAGAGCTGCACCAGTGACAAAACATGTCGGTGTAGACATACCTGCTACAAGAGAGACTCCTGTGCTCTGAATCAGTGAAGAATGAGGTTTGTTCCTGACTACACGTGCAATTAAATGGTCTTCAGCACTGGTTCATCTGCTCCCATTGCTGACACCCATTTCACAGTGCAGGCAAGTGACCTGCCACTATTTCCAACTCTCAGCTTTGTATTGTAGCAAAAGAAAAGGTGCAACAATAAGAATCTCTGTTGGCAGATTTAGGAGCATGGGGAGGCTTTATTTCACCTGGATTGGTATAGCCATCTGGTTGTGTACTGCTATTTATGGCCTTGAATAGACAGAAGGGATAGTCCATCTTAACAGTAAGCAGTACCTTAACTAGTGTAGGATAACAGAAGTTACCTGTAAGTCAGGGTGGGGGGGAAGAGGAGGGAATTTTGATGCTGACTTGCAAATGGTATCTTGTTTGGCTAAGATTCTGTATGAGGAGTATAGGATCAAATCCAGACTGTGGCCATTTAACAGGGATGAAGGATCTGTGCGGGTTCTTTATAGTCAGATTGTGTTGTTAAGGTGTGCTAGTTGTGCTGGGGGCAGTGCAGTGCAACACCATCCAACATAGAGCTCTGAGGGCTTGTTCCTCAGAATGCATATAGGTAGTGTAGCTGTAGCTGAGTCCGTCCCAGGATATTAGACAGGCAAGGTGGCTGAGATCTGTTATTGCACTCTAACATTTTGTCTCACTCACCAACAGAAGTTGTGCAAATAAAAGATAGTCCCTTGCCCCCCCTTGTCTCTCAGAATGCATGTACCATTTAGGGGGAGGTAGTATTGCTTTGTACGATGTCGCCTGCTTTCCCCTGTGTAGTGTGAGAGGTGGGGTTATAGCATCATCACATCCCTAGCCTCAGGTATATTTGAACCCAGGAGCACTAGGGGGAGAAGTTGCTAAGCACTGGGATGTTATTGTATCTAGCCTTTGTGCAAGATGTGCATCCAGAGAAGGATCTTTAGGTCTTCCCTCTTCTCACCCATGCTGGGGCCAGATACAATCTATCCTTTTGCTATTCCAGCCCTTTTTTTCCAGGAGGCGATTCCAGTATATTTGGATAAGCATTGTACAAACATCTGAACTTTTGGATATTTAACCAATCTGCAACTTTTGAGATCCTCCTAGCATTAAAGCTGATGCGATTGGAGGCTATTAATAGTTTACCTATGCAAACGGGTATGGATGAAGAGAAATTAAAACAGAACCTTAGTGACATTCAAAGCCATTTAATGGCTTTTTTAAAAAATATTCTTTTTAGCTCTCTGTTTAGAGTTTTGCTTTCCTCTGCACTGTGTGGTTCAGAGTGGGAAAAGTGATAAAGCCAAAATACTAAGAAAATGATTAATTTAGAAAGGGACCCAAATGGAAGAGAAGGTACTGGTAATCTCACAAAACAGTCTTTTCTCACGGGTTTTCTTATCCAGTGTTGTAGAATCAAGAAGCTCAGATAAGATTTGGATAAATTGTATTTATCCAAACCAAACTCAGCTGCCACAGCTTTTGACTGCTTAATTTTCCTGTAAATAGTTAATAGCATGACTTTGCTGTCATTCCAATCATTTCAATTAACAAATTAACATTTTGAAGCTTCTTTCCCTTTGGTAATGATTCATCCTGTAACCTGAACTTACAACTTTCAATGGTTTTATAGACCTGAAAAGCTGCTATTATTGATTTTTTCTTCATCTTGGAGGTGAATAATTACTACATTCAAACCACTAACATCAGGTGTAATGGGACAGAATTGTTGACACAACTGGCCTTTCATTCACATGTGAATGAAAGAATTCAGACCGTTTGGAGAAGCTGAAGGCTAAAGAAAAGTAGAAGCACAGTATCTCAGGACATTCTGGGACTAATTTGAAAAATATTCTCTTAGTGAAAGATTCAGTATTTAGTTTGTACCTTATGTTAAATAATTGAGCAAGATATTACCCACAAACACACACCAACATTCTAGCATTGAACTTGTAGAACTTTTTTCTTTGGGAATATGCTTTGTAATTGATGGTTTGATGAGTGGGAGGAGTTGTAATCCTGCATTGGGCTATACTATATAGTATAGTATTCAGGAAAGGACTGACATCACATCCTTAAGATACCTATCTTAAGCATGTACTTAAGTGTTTTCCTGAATAGTGATCTTTTACTGAATCAGAGCCTAACTAGATGACAGAGGTGTATTCTAAAGCAGATATTCCAGCTGTTTTAAACAGATACCAAAAGAAAACTCTGCTTCTCTCCCACAGGCTTGTTCTTAATGCACCTTTTTCTCTCCTTCTGTCACTAGAAAAGCTACTACGAAGTTATTGTGGGGAAAAAACACCATGCTTGGATAGGATTTCCATCAAATCACAGGCTCTATAAATGAGTAAGGGCTTGGCTACACTGGAGAGTTGCAGTGCTGGTGAAGGGGTTACAGCGCTGCAACTCACTCTGTGTACACACTTACAAAGCCCAGCCAGCGCTGCAACTCCCTGGCTGCAGCGCTGGCTGTCCACTTGTCCTGATGGAGTGTAGCGATTCAGCGCTGGATGAGCGAAAATTGGCAAGCCTTCCATTCAGTGTGGACACCAACAGCGCTGTTTATTGGCCCAGGTATTAAGAGGTATCCAGAATTCCTGTCCACAACAAACAAAACGGCTGAATGACCAGCTCTAAAAAACAAACACAGCTGCTCTTGTCTCAGCGAGCGAGCGACGGAGGAAGGGGAAATTGCTTTGGAATGTTCACAGCTGTTTGTTTGAGGGGAAGGGGAGTCTGTGTTAGCAGCTGCTTATGTGGTCTGAAGGTATTTAGGAATGCATAATTTGCATTTAGTGAATAAGAGAGGAGTGGGGAAGGTCAAAACTTTTAAAATGATTGAAGGTAGCTGTTGTGTATCTCTAGTCTTAGAATGCAGGCAAGGAGCTGAGAACAGCTGCTAGTGTTTGCTTGAGGAGAGAAACACCACGGGGGGGGGCGGGAGGGAGGGTCTGTCGGAGAAGCATGCTTACTCTGGTCTGAAGCCTTTTTGCATTGAAGAGTGATTGAGAGAGGGGTGGGGGAAATGGCCAGAATTTGCAAGGCAGGGAGCTGTCACAGTGTCTGCTCCAAAAATCCACTCTCTGTCTCCCCCACGCTCCCTGTCACACTCCACCCCACCCCCCTCTTTTGAAAAGCACTTGAATGCTGGGATAGCTTGCAGCCACTTGAATGCTGGGATAGCTGCCCACAATGCACCACTCCCAACAGTGCTGCAAATGTGGCCACACTGCAGCGCTGGTAGCTGTCAGTGTGGCCACACTGCAGTGCTGTTCCTACACAGCTGTACGACCACAGCTGTAACTCCCAGCGCTGCACATTTCTAAGTGTAGCCAAGCCCTCAGTGTAGCTAAGGGCTGGTTTGACATGAGTAATTAACACTTGAAGAGAGGCCTATGCTTGAGTCTGATCAACTCAGCTTAGCATTGCCATATGCAAATTAAAAAACCCTAAAAAAAAAAATCTGAAGTGGAACTGTGTTCTAAATCCTCATCCCCTCCACCCATTAATAAAATGTTCTTCCAAATTGGACAAGGTATTCTAAATAAGCCAAGTAAAACAAGAAGTCTGTAAAAAAGGACATAGCAACAGTGAGTAACCAGCATCTTTCATTAAAGGGAGACACAGGACAACTGCTGCTTCATTATTTATTTCAATTTCTTAAGCTCCTATCTACCTGAGTAGAAATCCCTAGTTGAAAAATTTCACTTGGTTTCAACTGGCAAATAGGACAATGAGTTTATTAGATGAGGTTCTCCAGCAGAAACCAACAGAGACCAATGGAAGAATTATCATGGAATCTATTGAAACTGCTATTCTGACAGCACTCTAGCTTTAGCAACCTTAAATCTATCTGACAGCACACTCACTAGATGGTACTGCAGACAACAGGCTAGGAGATATATCCATGTGTATGCTCATTCTTCCATCTCCCTGTCTGATCTCCCAAACACACATGCACAAGGGGGCCACAGTGTATCTTGAGTGTAACATTAACTTGAGATCTTAGGCCTTTTCAGATTTCAGCTATTCAGCCATGCCATCTTAATGTTCTTTTCTCACAGAATTGCAACTCACAATTTTGAGTCCTATTGTGGTTTCTTTGTTTAAAAAAACAAAACAACAACAAAAAACTAATGATTTCCTGGTTTCTGAAATCAAACTCATGAATTTTATACTTACTCAAAATAGCTGACAATTCTCATTACTTCCAATGGAAGTGAAGCCCGAGGATGCCTTCAGTTACAATAACTATAATTTTCTAATTGTCTCTGCATGTAAAAGTGAGGCTGCCCCTAGTAAAGATGGTCTCCATTTCCCATTGTTTTCAGTGGGATTGAAGCCTTGCTGTCTTGGGAGAAGTTGGCTTGTCCTCTGTGGTTCGGAAACTAGTCAGTCAGCAAACAATAAAGATATGGGATTGTGAGGCAGAGGGGAGTGAAGGAGAACAGGTGAGATGGGACGTGGAACACACACTAGACAAGTGTGTCTCTGTTCACATCTCTGACTGATCCAGAGAGGGTAACTACCTACTGCTGCTCCTAACTAATGGATATTGTTCTTAGACTGACATTAATAGAGGTGCAGGACTGTGCTTTGAAATGAAACATCTTGGGTTCAATGCTCATAGAGAACTTAAATGAGAGGTTGTCACATGTGGATGGAGACTGGGGATGTATAGGGGAATATGGGTTACAGCAGGAAACGGAGGAGGGTCCAGACAAATAGGGATGAAAAAGGAAGAATGAGAGGGGTAGATTGCAAAGCCTGAAGGGATCATTACGATCATCTAGTCTGACCTCCAGAATAATACAAGATGTAGAGCTTTCTCAAAGTAATTCCCAGAACATATCTTTTAGAAAAACATCCTGATGTAAAAATTGTCAGTGATGGAGAGTCATTCCTTACTACTTGGTAATTTCTTCCAGCAGTTAATTATCTTCTCTGTTAAAAATGTCATATGTTATTTCCAGTCTGAATTTGTCAAGCCATTCGAATGTGTTACACCTTTCTCTGCTATACAGAAAAGCCCATTATTAAATATTTATTCCCCATGTAGGTACGTCAGACTTACCCTTCTTTTGAAAACTAAATAGATTGAGCCCCTTGAGTCTCACTATACTGTGTTTTCTAAACCTTCTAATCCTTTAATCATTCTCGTGACTCTTCTCTGAATCCTCTCCAATTTATCAACTTCCTTTTTGAATTGTGGACATCAGAATGGGACACAGTATTCCATTAGTAATCATACCCGTGCCAAATACAGAGGTATATTGTGGGGTAAGGGAAGACAAATATGGAGGCAGTGGACTCTGGACTAACATGAAGGGATTATGGGAGTGGGGGAAAGGTATAGATAGGATGGTGATAAGTGAGGGGGTTCGAGAGAGAGAGAATGGCAGTTGACCCCACCCCAAGCATTAACAGAGGTTAAATGGAATCATTTGAATGGGCAGCTGGGAGGCTTACATATTTGCATGGGCATTTAGGATTTAGTTTTGAACCTGAACTGAAAACATACAATTGAAAGTGGATGACTTTCCACTAAAGGCTCAAACTTTAGAAAGCCTATAAAAATTTAAAGTCCTATCGTTTATCATTTATAGTTGTATTAAAATGTGAATTTTAAGCAAATCTGATGATTTTATGGGTCTTTTCTATGATTTTTTTAGATACTTAAGATTGGCAGTACTGTTATAACAGTTTTTAAATTGAATTATTTGAGACAGTTATGTGCATAAGAAAATAAATACTGTAATGGACACTTGAATGTAACCTTAATTATAGCATTAAAGACCCAGGAATGCTATCTGTAATACATACACTCGTGCGTGAGAGTGAGAGTAGAAAGTAACATCAAAGAAAAGCAGGGAGTATTGTTAGAATCTCACCATCAACACCTACTGCCCTGAAATCTATTCTCAATCAAAACTCTACTCCACCCCTTGTGCTTTAATGTTTATTTGGAACAAAAAGATCAATTTATCAAATTCAGCCTTCTGAAAACACAAGACGTTGCTCAAGGTCTATATTATGTTGGTATATAAGAGCTCACATGCCTACACCAATAATCTGTGCCTTGTAATTAGTAATAATTAATTACAAACTGAAGAAACCATATAGAGCACTTACAACCCCAGAGGACTTAATTGTAAACTGTGGCTAGTGTTGTTTTATGAATCCAATAAATATAATCTATTGACTGTGATTTTATTATAGTTTATAAGGAAAGAAATTGAGTGTCTCTTTCATTTTCCTCTGGCTTCAGGCATTTGCTGTCGCTCTTATTTTCTGGCACCACTAAAACTGAAAACAGAGCACATAAAGTGTAGTTAAATGCATTTCTTCCTATCCGATGGTTGGTGGAAACTAGCAATGTGCAAGCAATCAGTGATACTTTAGATTAAATATGTTAATTTATTATCAAGCTGCAATGTCCTTTTCACTAATATACTTACAGACAAATGGTTACTTTTGTTTGCTGTGTCAGTTTGGTTGGATGGGCAATTCTTAGGCACAATATAAGACACTTTTTGATTCTTAAAGGGTCTTTATTCACACTTGAGCCAAAGCAGCTGGTGGAGGTTAGAGAGCACTGAAGTCACCCAAATCTCTGAATATTGCTTTCCTCTGCACCATCTGTGTCCTGTTAAATATTCTTAATATTTGCCAAGCTTGGGCCAATTTATACATTAAATCAGTTACTCAAAACCAGATCCAAGAAGCTTCAGGGGAAAAAAAACAGTATTAAACTGCATAACACTTATACATTAATCATTCACTTTGGAACAAAAAGTTCAAGTTCTGCCACACAAATAATCACAGTGAGATGTCAGATTTCTGGATCTCAGTGAGACAAGTTGGAGGGAAATTCTTTTTCCAGAACACTTTACTCTTCCCCAGAGAAGAGCCTCATCTTCAGTTTTCTGCGGTAATGTCTGAATGTCACTGGGGGGAGGGGACGGGGAGGGTGGGAAAGACCTTACAGAGCAGATGTAGGGTCAGTCCTGGTGGTAAATGTTTTTTCATCTAACATGTATTGTAGCAGAGTAAGGCCTAATGTGCTGGCTAGTTACTTTAGTAGTCTAACATTTTACTGCCATGTACCTGACTACATGTTGAAGATTATCCAACAAGAGCATTACTCTAGGCAGTTCATAACCTTTCAGCAGCTTAGTATGCTATTGCTGTCACATTTGCATTTAAGTTATTAAATTAAGAGTAAAGGGCTAGTCTTCAGAATATTGGCTTTAGGATAAACTGACAATCTGTTACATCATGGTAACGGTTTGTCATCTTATGACTTCAAGATAAGTGTCTCAGAGCTGAAAGTTTCAATTTTACTATCTTTCCAATCCATTAACTGCATTTAGCTGTGTTTTAAAAAGGGGGTGGGGGGGACAGTTCTTGATCCTTGACAGAGAGATTTAAAAGCAAACAAAAGTTACTACTCTGGGTCATTTTTACAAGCCTCCATCCTTCCCCTCCCCTTCTTTCTGTTTTACACACAAGATACTGCAAGCACATATGCCTGCTGAACATGGGACCACTCATGAATTGGAACCTTCCAGCATGCTCTGAGCAATGAGAGATAACAGGCATAAGGAGGTATTGGCTTAAGAAGATTGTAGCACTACAAATATTTGGGCTTTACTTACACATTATACCAATCTATAAAGAGACTGGTTCTCCCACCCCTTACTCATGCTTTGTAAGTATTTCCATTAATTTCACTGGGATTACTTGCAGAACAAGATGATAGTTGGCATGAGTAAGGGTGGCAGGTTGGAGCTCTTGGAGATAGTCCCATAGAGCAATGTTTAGGCGTAATGCATGTATTTACTTCCCAAAGTTTAGCAATGTCGTGACCTAAGGTTTCATTTTTGTTCCATGGATAGGAGCCAATTACAAAGTTCAGAGTTGAATCCAAATCCAAAATTTTAAATTTAACTAACTGTAACATTTAAAATGAATTCATTTGAATATGTCTTGTTTTAACTAGGTTTTTCACTTATCACAATCAGTGTTAGACGCTTCTAAAGGGGAAAAAATATAGGACCAGATTCCTAGCTTGTGTAAATCAGTGTAACTCTGTTGTGAGCTAGAAATACAACCCTTATCTCTGGTGACAAAGCCATGAATTTTCAGTCTCAAATAACATGGTCAGAGTTTAAGGTTTTCTTGATGAAATATGTACTTCTCCATACAAAGAATAATTTGTCTGTTATTTGGAATGGTGTATGATGTGATGTTCATTTCCTTACACCTTTTAAGCGCTTCAGTTTTTTAAGTGATGGGATGGATAAAAAATAAGGTTGTCACTAAGCAACCTTAATTAGATTTTGAAATCAAGCTTTTGGGTTTTTTATAAGAAACTAAATTACCAGTGGGATAAATTATTCCCTGCTGTAACTCATTGACTTCAATAGGTTATACCAGAGATTAATTTGGCCCAGTGAGTTTCTGTGCACTTGCTTTACGGGGTTTATATAAGTTAGCATTAGTACAAATAATGACTTCAGAAAATATAATTCCTTAATCAAACAGTAATGAAATTTATGAAAAGCTACCCATGATCAACAGAGGACACTAGCCTTTGCATTTTAAAATTGGAATCAGAAAAGAAAAAAATGAATAGCATATATTTTTAAACAGCAAGAGTTGAATTACTCATATTGCGTTCCAACAGGCAAGCAGGATTGTCACAGGTGGTGCCAATGCTTCATGTCAAGTGTTATCAGAATTCAATAGAATGACACCACTATTTCATCACTGGGACTCAACCACCTAAATTAAATTGGACCTGTCAACTGCTCTGATTAGGTGATGATGGCTAATTTTCCCAAACTGTTCATAACCCAGCTGATATTTATTGAAGAATTAGGATGCACTATGAATGCCATCTCTGAAATAAAATCATGCCAAGACTTCTAATCTTACATGCTTCTGCTGCATGAGTTTGCACTATTAATGTGAATTCATTTATGATTAATGGTCATAATTTTTTCTAACACCAGATGAATACAGAAACAATTTAAACTTGGTCACTGCATCATTAATTCAGTTGGACATCAATACATATTAACATGAAGAAACCATTAATACCTTATAATTGCCTAGTATTCAATGTTCTAGCTATTAAGATATAAGTAATATCAACAATATTTTCTTTTGAACAGGCTAAGTTTAGTTGTTTCTAAGTCTAAGCTATTTATTTTATCTCAGAGTAAATATAAATGAAGAGGTCAAGGAATATTATTTTACCAGAGTATTTACACTTACAACTTAGTTCTTTCACGGCACTGGTAACAAATGACAAACTGAGGGAAGAACAGCTGTAGAGATGTTTGGGCAGTACTTACAGGGACAGATTCACCAGCTGCATAAGTGGGAAAAGTCAACTGAAATTGCAGTACCTGTCGTTTACAGCTGGCCAAATAACAGAATTTTTGATTCATTAGCTATTCTGGGAGGGGAAAAAAAACACTTTGGGTCAAACCAAAAACTAATTGTCTCTAAATTTTCAGTGAATCCAAAAGTCATAGAAATATTTTTTAGGGTCAAATTAAACATTTCATTTCAATTTTTTTATTCTTTAATAATTTTCAAATAGTATAAGCAAAACCTTTTGTTTTTCCAAAAGTGTCAAAACAAAATATTTGGATTTTTAAAAACTTTTTAGATGGTTTTTTGCAGCCCCCAAAACAAGTCAGCACAATGGACACAAATTTTGCAAAATATTTGTTGCCAAATCTACATTTTTCACCAGGAAAAAAAAGTTTCACATGAAATAATTTCACCCAGCTCTACTGACTTTTGCTTGAAGATCACAAAACTGTAAACACAAATGGAGATAATGCATTTTAACAAAATGTCACAGACATTTGGTTCTATTTACAAAAAAAAATCATGTTCTAAAATACTGTTGCCTTCTTTTGTAAGAGTAGTTTTGCCATACTATCCTAGTGCAATTTTTTTCCATATCCACTATTACACAGTGTGCTTTGTGGCAGTTAGATGCCATCCTGCTCCCATAGGAGGCCACAGTTCAGTGGTCCTGTACATATGCGTTTGTGTAGTGCTTTCTGGATATTCAGAAAGAAAGACTGGGACTCTGGGTGCTGCAGATCAGGTCCGACGACAACACCATTGTCACTCCGAGCGCCAGGGACTTGCTGGAGAGGACCCTGAAGGCCACCATCCCCTCGCTGTACGTGGAAACCCTGAAGTATGTGGAAACCTTGAGCTGACCAGTAAGTGGGACGCCAGCAACCACTTCCTCGCGGGGGGCGGCTTCACACGCTTCGCCAATAGGCGGTTCATCCACCGTGCCCGGCTCAGCTGCGTCCCGCTCAACGGAGCCGTCTGCCACGGGAACTGAGACAAGCGTTGCAGGAAGTGTGGCTACTCTGTCGAGACCTGTGCAGCTGCAAACCCCACTCCAGAGCCTGGCAGCTGCACCACAATGCCACCCAGAACTGCCTGGTAAAAGCCATCGCACCATGCCTGGGGGAGATCTCCGTGAACTGCACCATCCCTGGTACCGACAGCTAGCTACGACCTGATGTCATCACCGATGAGGCCCAGAAAAAGATCATCCTCATCAGCGTCATGGTCTCCTTTGAGAATAGGACCCTGGCATTTCGCAAAGCCTGAGCTCATAAGCTGGAAAAGTATGCCCCCCTGACCGACACCCTGAAAGCAAAGGGCTACAAGGTGCAGATGGACGCCCTGGTCGTCAGAGCCCTGGGCGCCTGGGACCCTTGCAACAAGTGAGTGCCCTGGACCTGCAGGATCAGTCAACACTATGCATGGCTCATGCGGCGCCTCATGGTCTCAGACACCGTCCTATGGTCCAGGGACGTCTACATCGAGCACATCATTGGCCATCGACAATACCAGGAGGCATAAGACAGAGTGACGTCGTTCTTTGACTACAAGAAATGGATCAAGAGACTTTCTCCATTGGATCATATGAACTGGAACCATAAACTCTCTGAACATTAAATCTCACCAAATGAAGGTCAATCCATCCTTATCATTATATCCATTCATTATACTCCATACCCAAAAATAGCCACTTCGTGAACTTCATACCCTCATATCTCAATGTCTGTACTTTGACCCATCAACCTTTTACCCCCAGTCGGGAATATTACAGATTATGTATTCCTTATGCCACCCTATCTTAAACCAAACTTTGCACCTTCGATAATCTGTATGTTATTCCCTGATAAGCCAAAACTTCTATGCTTAAACTCTGTACCGTTCACTTTTTCTTAACCTCATTTTTATTACAGTGTTGCTCCTTTGCCAAGTGGTAGCAGAATCTGAGGCCTTGCACACCAGCTTCCTTTTTGGAAAAAGTGGTAAAGTGCAGCTAATTATTTTCTTAGTGTAACTTGCTTATTTGAAAAACATACACACATCTTGTTTTCTCAAACAGGGTGGTAACAAAAGGCTTGCAAGCAACACCCTCGTGTAGAAACCTCAGGGAAGGCACCTCTGCCCTAGAAGCTGCTTTGTTCCTCTCCCCCCAGGGCCTCACTCAAGTCTAACTGTTTCACAGCCTCCTCTTCCTGCCCAGTCCCCTGAGTTATATGCCTGGGAAACCACTAGTTCAAGGTTTCTCACTAAGATTGCATGGCCTGGAAAGGTGAGCCTGGGCATCTACCCTCCTTTGTGCAGCTGCAGCACAGAGGACCCTCAGAACTTTCATAGCCAGAAAAAAAAAGGGTGTGCTTTTAATTCATATAATGCCCTTCACTTTCTGTGTGTGATTGCTGCATGGCATCTTCAGCATCTGCTAAGAGTTTCACCCCTGGGTGCATATGCATCAGTAACCCTAATGAACAAGCTACTAGTGCCTTTCACCATAACACAATTCTAAAAGGTCCATATCAATATACTATTCTTATAAATGCTCATCACTTCCATTTGTTTATATTTAGTAGAGACTCCAGTCAGGAACTGGGGCCCCATTTTGCCAGGCATTTCTCACTGGAATGCCTGCCTTCCATGTGCCCATCATGGCCAGAAGTTGCTCTCTCTCAGTACCTTCCCTCCCCCCTTCAAGGGACTTCTTTAATAAAATTCCACACAGGCTTTCCTGAGTGCAATGACAATTACTTTTCTTAAGGCCTGGTTTATTAAAGTAAAGCTAATACCCCTCTTACTTCCTGTCATAAACAGATGGTTAAGGGTTAATATCTCTTTTACCTGTAAAGGGTTAAGAAGCTCAGTAAACCTGGCTGACACCTGACCAGAGGACCAATAGGGGGACAAGATACTTTCAAATCTTGGTGGCCTTGACACCCCCCCTCCCCACTTTAAACTAGGTACAGTCGCAAATTCCCCTAGTGTCTTAAGGTCTTTCCTTCAAGAGCCTTTCTAATTCTCTGCAGTCTCACTACACTTTCCTGAGCATTTCTCTCCTTTTCAGCTTCCTGTTTCTCCTTTTTATAGGAGAATAAGCTCCTCCATTCCCAGCTGGTTCTGCTAATTTACCCCAGACCACATTTCAGGTGTGGTAGGCAGGGGTAAGTGGGCAGGGATGGCCAACTCCATTCCTCTGGCCATTAAAAGGGCAGACCACCCCAGCACAGCATTGTGTACACACAAATAAAAGGTGGTTCCTGTCTCACAGACCTTACAATCTAAGTAAATCATGTCCTCCTAGCTATCTACTATCTCCATCTACTTATGTTTTTATATCATAATTGTTCTCTGAAGACCTGCTCGAAGTGCCTCAAACAAGATGTTTAGGAGCTCAACTGCAGATCCAGGTGTCAAACTAAAGTAAGTGTGAAAGTTAGGTTTGTTTATGTTCCCCTAGGTAACTATCATAACGAGCAGTGATTTATTAAGTCAGGATAACATCCATGCCTAAGTCTATCAATTTCCTGCCTTCTATTTGAGTCTTGCCCAATTTTCACATTCTGTTTTTTCACTATTTTATCCTTTAATCACAATACCAATAATGTCATCAATATTATTTGGTTTTCCACCCTGTCGTTCTCTGATTTGTCTTGACCAATCCTCTCTAATTTTATCAGTCTCTAGAAGGGATGAGGGTTGTATGGGTTGGCATTCAAACTTCTTCCCACTAGCCATAAATTGTAATTCTTTTTTTAAGTGCTACTGTAAAAAATGGTGTCTTTTTTCTTTTTTCTGTATTCATTTCCGCCACTGACTTCCATACCAAATTCACTCTTTTGTAAGCTAAAACCAAGTTTTTCTAACTGTCAGACCTGCAAGCTCATTCTCTCTCTGAAAATCAAGCTGAGTTATCTTTCTGCCAACAATAAATATTCTGGAATTAGAATTTAGTTGGCAGTTATTGATGATGTATGAAATACACACACATACAGCTAGGTCTTTCACAGCTACATTGGCTCTGCATTGCTTATAATAGTGAAATGTTTTGTTAGTAAACTAAACAGATATGACTAATGATGCACAGAAGTACTTCTGTACAATAACAAGTTGAGATACTTTTGCACTAACTTTTCTGACTCTCATAGACAGTTCAATAAGCTGAACATGTACCATAAAAGATTGTTCAGAAAATATTGGACGGAGATTTGAGTATTCCAGAGTCTCTCAGAACATATTTCTACAGTATAGTGAGACACAGACACAAGATACCAGGTTGCACATTCTCATCCAGCAATTGCACTAGCCCAAAATAACTGCATCACAGCTCCCAAAAGTGAAATGAAGTTAATTAAAAAAAAGTCCTCTAGCAGAACGCTTTCATTAGTTACTATAACTCTCAAACTTTTAAAGAATTTTTTTGTGCTTGTGCAAAAGTATCCAACTAAGTGGTAGCTTGGCTTGCAGGAAAAGGAGGAAGGGGAAAAAAAATCTCTTCCATGCCCCGTGGGAGTTAGTTATTTGATAAGGGCTGAGAGAGTCTTAAATATACTCAGACAAGGGAGACAAGAGCCAGTTATGAACTTTAAACTGTACAATAATCCCTAAGGGTGAAACTAATTTCTTTAAAGTGAAGGAATACAAACTCACGAATGAAGTGGACACTTGGACGCCAGTTGTATAGTATTGTAGGCAGTTTCTGGAATAACAGCCGTGAAAAATAGTATTAGAGAACTCCAGACCAACTGCAGTCAAATATTTAAGAAACTTTTTAGCTAGTTTGGCAGGGTAGCTGTCCCTTTGAGGAGAGTTGGCCATCACAGGAGGGGCAGAGACCCATCTCCCTTCAAGGCACAGCCAGTATTTGACATTCAGGATTCAGATGACTAACACATCGAGTATTTTTAGATCATATGGAGGATATTGGTAGTCTGGGGAATAGCTTGATGATGAATTGCACCCAACAGAGGCTAATGTATGCAGTCAGAGTTTATTGTCAAGGCTAAGCAAAGTGGTAATACAAGTTGTCTAATTCTATAAATAGGCCCCTACCAAATTCATGGTCCATTTTGGTCAATATCACAGTCTTAGGATTTTAAAAATTCTAAGTTTCATGATTTTAGCTATTTAAATCTGAAATTTCACAGTGTTGTAATTGTAGGGGTCCTGACCCTAAAAGGAGTTGTGAGGGGGTCACAAGGTTATTGTAAAAAGCGACAAAGTCCTGTGGCACCTTATAGACTAACAGAACTATTGGAGCATGAGCTTTCGTGGGTGAATACCCACTTTGTCATTGTAGGGGAGGTTGTAGGGGAGGTTGCAGTACTGCTACCCTTATTTCTGCACTGCTGCTGAAGGTGGCACTGCCTTCAGAGTTGGGTGGCCAGAGAAGGCAGCTGCTGGAGCACTGGGCTGAGGTGGGTTGCTGGAGACTGGTGAGGTGGTACAATAGGGTGTCTGGGGCTTTCCTTGGGTTGTAGGTGGGGTCTTGCGTTGCCCTCGGTGACAGGGTTTATTTTCTGTTTGCCCCCTGTGATATTGGCTCCCCTTGCTAGTAGCTTTTTTCTTTTCTGCCAATTCCACCCATTTGGCTCCAATCTCCCCCACCTCAGTTGCAGTTTTGGGCTTCCCATCTAGGATGTACCTTTCTATTTCCTCAGGAACACCCTCTAAGAACTGTTCCATTTGCATTAGGAGGGACAGCTCGTCCAGAGATTTAACATTTGCTCCTGATATGCAGGCATTCCAATTCTTTCAAATGTGGTAGGCGTGTCGGGTAAATGACACATCTGGTTTCCACCTTAGGGCTCTGAACCACCGATGGGCATGCTCAGGTGTTAGCCCCATTCTGATTCTGGCCTTGGTCTGAAAAAGTTCATAATCGTTCATGTGTTCCTTAGGCATTTCAGCCGCCACCTCTGCTAAGGGTCCACTGAGCTGTGGCCTCAGCTCTATCATGTACTGGTCTGTAGAGATGTTGTACCCATGGCAGGTCCTTTCAAAATTTTCTAAGAAGGCCTCAGTATCATCACCTGCCTTGTAGGTGGGAAATTTTCTGGGATGGGGAACTGTACCTGGAGAAGGGTTATTAGGGTTGGCTGTTCCATCCTGCTTAGCCTTTTCTAATTCCAGGGCCTGCTGGTGTGCCTCCCTCTGGATCTCCAGCTCTTTTGGTTTCATCTCCATAGCTCTCCTGTTGGCAGCCTCTATGGCTTTCTCTTCTCTTTCTCTCCTCTCCATCTATCTCCTGTGGTAAGCCGCTTTGGCTTTCTCCTCTGCTTCCAGCCTTGTCAGCTCCTGTTTAGTTGCTTTCTTGGCACTCATTTTTCTGCTTTCTTGTGCTGGCGTCGCCCCCCTGCAGTCCACTGACTGGGCACTAAGCTCAGGGTTGCTTAGTTAACAGAGATTTTCTAACTAGCTATATCCGAGAGGTAGAAAGAAACAAAACAATTCAGCTTGTGAATTCCTTTTTGCTGTCTGTTTGCTCCCAGCTTGAAGCCTCCTCCTAACAAAGACCCTTGTTAAAAAACTTAACACCTCTGCCCTCTGGCTGCTTTCCAAGCAGCTAGAAAGGAGAGAAAAAAAAATCCTACTGGCTTTTGGGTCCTAGAAATCCCAACGCTGCTCACCATGTCAAGGATTTTTCCCCCACTTTGAACTTTAGCGTCCAGAAAGTGGGGACCTGCATGATCACTTTTAAGCTTAATTACCAGCTTAAATTTCGTACGCTGCCACCAGCCAAAATATAGTGTTTGGCACACTTCTGTTCCCCCAAAACCTTCCCTGGGGAACCCAAGACCCAAAGCCCTTGGGTCTTAAAACAAGGAGAAATTAACCTTTCCCCCTGCAGGCTTTCCCCTCCCTGGGTTGCCTTGGGAAGCTTCACACCAATCCAAACTCCTTGGATCTTAAACAAATGAGGAATTAACCCTGTCTCCTTCCATTTCCCCCCACCAATCCCTGGACAGTTTGGACATGTCATACTTTGTCATTCCCCAGCATAAGGCACTGTAAAGTAGTGTTGAAAATACACAGCTCAGGTAAATCTTGATTCTCTCCTCGTTCCCCCCTCCTGCCCACGCACACACAGTTGTGTGCTCTATCTGGGGACTAACATTTCCCCAAATTCCAGCCTTAAAAAAGCTATGGTCTTGGAAGGAGCAGCACCCTGTTACATCATCCAGGGTATCAGTTGCTCCTCCGAAGCTGGATATATTCATAAGGAGAAGGGAAGCAAAGGTGAAAAATGTGGCTCAGTTAAGAGGTAGGTGAAAACCTCATGAATACATTCAGGCCTGTCATAGTCTTGACATAGTTGTCTAAGGGAGATGACAGCCCACACTTTTCAGGTGAAGTAGAGCAGGGGAGAAAGTTAAGCCCATTGTTCATTTTATTTATTATAGTGCTATAGAGGTATATAGCTGTAGCTAAATATAAATAATTGTATAATTATGGGATTGATGTATAGATATTAGATTAGATTTGAGTTGTAGAATTAAGTGATGTATAAAGAGGCTTATACCACAGGGTACAGGACTACTAAGTATGTATCACTGATAACTACGTATTGTCTGTATAAGTAAAATAGGGCTGTAACACAAGATCTACAGACCCTAGGTCTGTAAGATATGCAGCCTGGCCATAGAAAAGCTTAGTCCAAAAACAGGTTAGCATGACTAGTTGTCTGAGAGAGAACACTATCCCGGTAAAATGTAAGATTACGGAAAAAGATGAGTAAAATTGCTGACATTCTGGAAACTATGCAGCAACTATGCAAATACGTTGCAGTGTCTCAGTTAATATTGCAAGATGACAGGTAATATCTTGACTGATTCTGAAAAGACCACAAATTACCATAGTAACTGATTGATATAAATGCTATTGAGTGTAAGAGGAGCTAAGTGGTTAGCCTATGAAAAACCAGGCACTCTGAAATCAATGGGGTGTGGAAATACAGATAAGGAACAGGGGCTGAAATCATTATGCATAAACATAAGTAGCTCTATAGAATACTATAAAGGCTATATGGTGGCCTGCGCAGCGGAAGGAGAGGCTAGGGTGACAACCATTGGTGAAGCTGATGACAACGAGAATAATGTTTTTGATATGGTCTCCCACAGTATTCTTGCCAGCAAGTTAAAAAACTATGGATTGGATGAATGGACTATAAAGTGGATAGAAAGCTGGCTAGATTAGGGTTCAACAGGTAGTGATCAATGGCTCGATGTCTAGTTGGCAGCTGATATCAAGCAGAGTGCCCCAGAGGTTGGTCCTGGGGCCAGTTTTGTTCATTTTTATTAATGATCTGGATGATGGGATTAATTGTACCCTCAGCAAGTTCGCAGATGATACTAAGCTTGGGGAAGAGGTAGATACACTGGACTGACTGTCTAAGCAGCAGTTCTGCAGAAAAGAACTGGTGATTACAGTGGCGAAGAAGCTGGATATGAGTCAGCAGTGTTCCCTTGTTGCCAAGAAGACCAGTGACCTATTGGGTTGTATTAGTAGGAGCATTGCTAGCAGATTGAGGGAAATGATTATTCCCCTCTATTCGACACTGGTGAGGCCACACCTGGAGTACTGTGTTCAGTTTTGGTCCCCCCGCTGCAGAAGGGATGTGGACAAATTGGAGAGAGTCCAGTGGAGGGTAACAAAAATGATTAGGGGGCTGGGGCACATGACTTATGAGGAGAGGCTGAGGAAACTGGGGTTATTTAGTCTGCAGAAGTGAAAAGTGAGGGGGGATTTGATAGCAGCCTTCAACTACCTGAAGGGGGGTTCCAAAGAGGATGGAGCTAGGCTGTTCTCAGTGGTGGGAAATGACAGAACAAGAAGCAATGGACTCAAGTTGCAGTAGAGGAAGTCTAGGTTAGATATTAGGAAACACTATTTCATTAGGAGGGTGGTGAAGCACTGGAATGGGTTACCTAGGGAGGTGGTGGAATCTCCATCCTTAGAGGTTTTTAAGGCCTGGCTTGACAAAACCATGGCTAGGATGATTTAGTTGATGTTGGTCTTGCTTTGAGCAGGGCATTGGACTAGATGACCTCCTGAGGTCTCTTCCAACCCTAATATTCTATGATTCTGTGAATGGTTGGCACTTCAGGGTCTCTAGCAGAAAATGTAAGTGCTGCCAGCATTAGGACTAGACATGCTATGTTACCCCTTTCTTTCCTACAATATTATAGTGTGTTTGGCATTTTTTGTCTGCTTAAAATGATTCTTAATGAAAGGATATTTAAGACCTTCTAAACACACCAGTTGTGGTCACTGTTCCTCATGTTCCAGAGTCTCCAAATCTAATGATCTTCTTAGTGGCAATTCTCACCCTGCTAATGATGATACTTAACTTATTTAGGAGGTAAAACTCTTAACTGAGGTCACTGATCTAATATAAAAGCAATCCATCAATAATCAATATATTAGTTAAGAAATTCATAAGGCTTGTACAAGCAGATGGATAGACAAGGTCTCAGAGACTCAAACTTTTCAAATCTGCAGTGTCTAGCATGCTGCTGGTGCTATATAAAAACATGTAAATTATATCAAGAATTGGCCACGTTAAGGCAATATGGAGTCCTTAGCACAGCATGACTAGGGCCTCTTGCGAACCATTTCTATTACCATAGCATTGTGCCATAGCACTGCCTCCAAATCAGAGTCCTGCCTACTATTTGGCATAACAGTGACAGAGGCTTCCCTTCTTTTCTAGAGTGTCAGGGCAGCACAATGAGGTTCCATTTTTCCCCAGTTGACGCAGCTAAGATCCTCTTTCCCACACGAGTCTTGGAGGTCACAGCAGAAGCCCTCCCAACCCACTGGAGGGGTAGGTGTCACAACAGGAAGGCCTCAGTTCCCTCTCACCGTTGGGGTATTTGGTGAATGGGTGGGTTGATCCTCCTCCTGTCATGCACACAGCCCTCTACTGGGGTGGTATTAGAAGGGGCCTCTGAAGAAGAGGGTCTTTTAGTTAACTCTCCATGGAGGTGCATGGGGCATTTCACTCCTCAGCATTGCTGTTTCATCCTCTTTGCTGACACTGGTTACGCTCAGGTCATGTTTTCAAAGGGTTTCTCACTTTTTCAACCATGAGGTCTAGAAAATTAAAATACTAAAAATTGAGATTCCGATGTAATCACATAACTCCAGCAGCTGCGACCCTCGGTCTGGGTTTGCAGTGCCTATGACTTAATGTGGTCTTGTCTAAACACTACCAAAAATGACAGATTGTGGTTGGTGGGTAAAGGGAGCAAGAAAACATCTGCACATCCATGAAGGTATGTTCAGCTCTTGGCGGAAGGGAGATCTTCATATTTCATTTTTTTTACTTTAGAATTTTGTTTGTATATTTGTATTAAAATATATTTTACTTCTACATTAGGTGGATCATCAAGGATGGGTTTAATAGATGACGTGTATTTTCATGAGTGGTTTCAATGTGGCGGTGATTTGGGCCTTGGTTCTGCTTGTGATGGGTTGGAACACAGAAACCCCCCCTAGGAGCTGCCACTCGATGAGCTAAGACTACCTCTGCTCCTGTTTTTCCTGCCAGCCTGGGACTCCAACAACCTGTCTTGCTGAGCCAGACGCTCCAGTCTGCTCCAACGAAGACCCAGGGTTTGAATTACTTGCCCCAAAGCTGCAGGTTTACCTGAAAGCAGCTAACAGAAGTGTTCATGTCTTTAACATTCAGATGCCCAAGTCTCAATAGGGTCTAAACCCAAATAAATCCATTTACCCTGTATAAAGCTTATACAGGGTCAACTCATAAATTGCTTGCCATCTATAACACTGAGAGAGAGAAATGCACAGTTATTTGCTCCCCCAGGTATTAATACATACTCTGAGTTAATAAGTAAAAAGTGATTTTATTAAATACAGAAAGTAGAATTTAAGTGGTTCCAAGTAGTAACAGACAGAACAAAGTAAGTCACCAAGCTAAATAAAATAAAATGTGAAAATCTATGTCTAATCAAACTGAATACAGATAATTGCACCCTCAGAGATGCTTCAGTAAGTTTTTTCCTCAGAGTGGATACCTTCCAGGCCTGGGCACAATTCTTGTTCTAGCTCAGGTGGAAGCTAGAGGATTCTTCATGATGGCTCCTCGCTTCCCTTTCTTCTCTTCCACCCCTTTTATATATTTTTTGCATAAGGTGGGAATTCTTTGTCCCTGTCTGGGTTCCCACTCTCTCCTTCTCAATGGAAATGCACCAGGTTAAAAATGGATTCCAGTTCAGGTGACATGATCACATGTCATTGCAAGACTTCATTGCCCACTTGCCAGCACACATGTATACAGGAAGACTTACAGATAAAACACATCCATCTGCAGACAATTGTCCTGGTTAATGGGAGTCATCAAGATTCCAAACCACCATTAATGGGTCACACTTTGCATAATTACAATAGGCCCTTAGAGTTATATTTCATATTTTCTAGTTTCAGTTACAAGGCATTTATACAAATAGGATGATCACACTCAGTAGATTATAAGCTTTGTAATGATATCTTACAAGAGACCTGTTGCATGAAGCATATTCCAGCTACATTATATTCACTCATTAGCTTATTTTTATTAAACCATATAGACCACAACATCACACTGCTCAGAATTATTTTGATGAAAAAACTTCCATTGGGGCACAAGGATGAAGAGAGAATTCCAACTTATATTTAAAAAAAGCCACAAATGATAAACACAGAAAGATAAAAAGGGATCAAGTATTCGACAGCTTGAACCAAACAAGGAGACTTGGGAAAAGGAGGGAAATTAGCCAGAGATCTAAAAGGGTGAGGGCCAAAAACTTGAATTTGATGTGGAAGGTGAACAAAAACCAGTGCAAAGATTGGGAGTGACATAGAGTGGTAGGAGAAGATGACAATGATTTTGGACATCATGGAGGACAGAGTGGATGGTGAAAGGCTGGGCAGGAAAAAAGAGAAAGTTGAAGGAATCCAGCCAGGAAGAGATCATGGTCAGATTCCTGAGGAAAAAGTACCACTGGAGTTGGGATGAAAAAAGCTACCTGAATTAAAACTGGATTATTTTGTGTCCTCATGGAATAGATATAACTATATAACACTTTGTCCAATCAGTGCTGTTTGACTTGAAAATATCTTTTGTTTTAAAGTTGTTATTCTACTGTATGTTTAGTCTGATCAATGAATGACAAGCATCATCTTAGTGTGAATGTGTATCTCAAGCTCATGTCTTACCAGCTACTAGGGTACAGGACACAAACACAAATTCGTAGAGGAAACATACACATCAGTATTTCATCCTACCAAAATTCAGATGCCACTGAATCATTCATGCTAACATTGAAGGTCAGGTACTATTTTAACAAATTAAAGTGCTTACAGCATTCACTCAATAATACATCCCTGTATGACATGTTGTGATCTTTTTCCAATATGATTTCCTGAAGCTGTATTTGAAGTGCATTAATAGGTGTATATGCACCACTATGACCTCCCACGCAGAAAGCAACTTTGATATAATTGCTTCTTTAAAATGACATTGAAGTCAGATGTTTGATAATTACTTAACACAGCACTTTGTTAGATTGTGACACATAAGCAGCAAATTTTCCAGAAGCACAGAGATTGTCTTTTACCTAATGTTTCCATTTTTCTTAGTATTTTCATTAGTCGACTTTGTGGTCACTTTTTCAATTTGTCTACTACATGATCTACAATGGTGGAGTTTGGTTTTGTTTTTTTTACTTTATTTATTTCTATAATTCCTACCACATTTGCCAAAGATATTTCAGGTAAGAGAAATTGTAATCTTGTTTTTCCCAATAAGCAACTGAACTTTGCTCTACAGCTTGAAAAGCTAGTTTCTTTTCAATGTCTTCTTTAATTTTCTTTACCAGTTAAAACATTTTACATGATTGACGCATCTAGCAGATATTACATAAAATGATAGAGTATTTTTCCAAAAGAACTATTGTGGAAATCTCCACTTTCCATTATTACTTTAAGCGTATGATGCTTTACATTCTCTCCAACCAACTGGAAAGCCACATCCTCAGTCAGTGTAAATAAGCATAGCTCTGACTTCAGTGAAGTTCTACTGGTTTACATGCGCTGAGAATCTGGCCCAGAGTGTTTTGCATTCCCATTGCATGGGCTTAATGGGAATTACTGACAGTTTCTATTGCAAATGCTGAAATTGTGCCAATTATCCTTCTTACTCAATTGTGATCGGAAACTACATGTTGAATCTTATCATTTTTGTCATTTGTTTGGTTTATGGAAAATGGTGGGGAGGAAAACAATTTGAAACCAGTAACTTAAAAAATGACAAAAGCTTCTTTCTGATTAAAGAATCCTGGATGATCAAGGGGAACAGATTTCAAAACGAACAACACTGTACTTAAGCTCTGAGTCCCATTTTGAAAGGGGTTCTCAAGCTGGCCTGTAAAATTACCACATCAATGTTATGCATATATACTGCATGCAGAATCTTAGAGCTTGTGCCAAATATTAAGGGCTTAGTTCGCAGCTGCAACAGTGACTGTAAGACCCAGCCATTGGCACAAGTTAGAACAGCCACATAAGCTCTAAAACAAGAAAATGAGCCAAATTAAGCCTTGATGTTAAATAAGCTTCAGTGCATTTGTGCTTGCTTACACCAAGGAATCATAAGTCACAAATGCCAAGCAATGACTAATGGTAAAATTAACTATTACTATTCAAAGAAAAAGATTAGGAAAGGACAGATAAACTTTCTCATTCTAGACACCAAACCATTAACAACATTTAAAAGGAAAAGGATACAACCATACTAGAACACTGGGACAATAGCACACTAATCAGACCCACGACCAGATCAGAGACTTTTTTTAACAAAAATATTTCTCAAAGTGTTTGATTTATTTTGAAAATAAAAAGAATAAAATATACAAAGATGAGAATCAGGAAAAGAATATGCTGAAACTGTAGGAGGGATGGTACAGAGCAAAGCATGTTCTGTGATAGACTATATATTATGACTTTTTTATTTTGGAACTTCCCCAATAAAATAAAATGAATCATAAACTAATAAGGTCCCAATTAGGCATAATAATTGGATCTGACTCAAAATGATTAAAAATATTACTTTTTTTCTACTACATTAATACTTAATAACATCAGGTGAGGGGGTTTTCAGCATCATCCTAACCGAAGCCCAGACACTTCCATCCACCCCATAATTATCCACATTTTGGGAAGAATAAAATGACTATTTCTGCAGCAGATGAAAAGACCCCTCCCTCCTAGCAGTCATAAGATAGGGAGGAGAGGAAAAATCTCTCTCCAGAGATTGATGATGTTTATGAACAGCCTTTCACAAGCTTCCAGAGCTACAGGGCCTAAAGAAGTTATTTACATTGCGAGTGTCACTGAACACTGTTCTCTCAGCAGCCAGGACTGAAAAAGGGGAAAGCTGCTGCTGCTTCTCAGCACCCATGGAAAGCTCCGGCTTACCAGGCCACCAAGACGAGAATGGGAAGAGAAAGACAGAAGTGTCTCCTCATCCCCACCCACCAGCAATGAGAAACCACATGAGACCTGTTCTCTTTCTCCTAGCTGCCAGGAGAAAGAGCAGGGAGGGCAGAGGAGGGAAGGATAAGATAAGGACTTATCCACAAGTGAGCTAGAATGCGGCAAGCCAGGTTGTGAATGTACTACACTGAATCCATTACCTCACGTGTACACAAGTCCTAAGAGTGGCAGCTGACACTTGTTTGGAAAAAGACTCTACTGCCCCATAGATACTCAGCTGTTATAAATTGGCTTGGCTCCAATGGAGCTCTGCTGATTTATGCCAGCTGAAGATCTTGCCTATACACTTTAAACCCAGAATAGAACCAAAAAAAAGGACTTCTTGCAAGTTTCTTGGGCAGTTCTATTAATGCATTCCATGACCATGTGAAATACATTTGCCACTTTTTAAAAAAAAATACATTGCCATTCTTAAAAAGAAAAAGAAAAAAAAAAGTCCAACAATAAAAGAAGCTTTTTTTGCCCCTACCCTTCAGTTCTCCTTTCTGTCTTTGAAAAGGCTCATTATCCCCATACCGCAGGTTTCACTCCTGTTCTCCATGGTTTAGTTTTAGGATGCAGAAACACCTTGTTCTGTCACAAAATATCAGAAACAGCTTTCTCTATCAGCCTCCTAGAAAAGATTGAACTTCATATTATCCTTACTTCATGTGCACACATGCTTGCTTCTACTCCAGTTAGTAGCAGAGGGCCAGATGTTTTGGCCTCTTACCTGGGATGAGCAATAAATTGGTAATAAAACCCCATTCTTTTTTTTTCTTTTTCTTTTTGCCTAAACCTAGAACTAAACCTGGATGAAGACTTTTTAGAAACTTGAGGGAGTGGGCAGGATGCAACTTTTTTCATAATTTTTCCAACTTTTGCTCCTCTTAGATCTGAGTGAAACCAAAGAGAGTGAGAGAGTTAAATATTATGTGAGCATCTATTCCTGAAGCCATTTATAACCTGATCAGAAGCTGGAAGTATGAGAAATCCCACAAGAATACTCACTTTGAGGCTCCCAGCCTAACTGTGCACAACCAAGACGTTTGATGAATATCTAATCTTTAGGGTGCTTAACTGTAGCATCTTGGGTATCTCTCCTTGTATTTTTATATTAGGCTATTGTTATATGAATTCCCAGGATGGGCTGTAATATTCTCCCACATGTGTAAAAGTGGATGAAAACATTTTTTCACAGGCTTTACTAGCTGCGCAGACGTTTTTCTCACTGCACAGTTCTAGCATTTGGTACATTTATAAAAGTGAGAAAAATTCAGAGAAGTAAAGCATTTGAAACCCACACCTGAACTGAGTCAAGGGTGTTAAACAGAAGCAACAAGAGCTGTGGAAAAATTCTCTTAGGGTGAAATTTTCCTTTGTGCAGAGGGCCAACATAAGACCAGTTTGCCACTTAAATTCCACATAAACCCTCTTCTAAGGATTTAAATATGACTAAGTGGTGAATAGGTTGTACTGGCCCTCAGTAGAGGGGTAATTTTTGTTCCTCGTGAGCAAGCTCTGCTTTGTTTCCACCTCTCCAAGTCCACAACCTTACCTGCTCCTGCTCCCATTGATGGGAAAGTTCCTTCAACTTCAGTTGAGCAGAATCAAGTCATAGCATGAAGCAATACATCTAATTGCATATGAGAAAGCAAGAGAATGACTGTCCTTTCATAAGTTCCTCATGTATTTTAGAGTGGTTTACCATGCTTGCTAATTTAAGACCAGGTTGGTTATAACAGCTTTTGTTCAGGAACAGGGCCCTTCTTGCATGACTATGAGTGCCAATCACAACTACAGTTCCAGCAGCAGGGAGAGTGTAGAGTATCCTCTCTCAGTGCACACCAGGATTGCTGGAACAATTTGTATAGCATGGTGATGAGCCATTGAACCAAACTATAAACCCTGTATGTGATAGGAAACCGTTCAAACCAGGGGGTGTGGCAGCAGCCTCGGCACCCCTAGTTCCAGCAGCTATGGGGCACACTCCTGCAAAGGAACAAATATGAAAGGTGTGGTCTAACGGATGTTGCAACCTGCACACTCCATCTATATGTGGAGAACACTTGGGGAAGGAATGTACCTTATAGGCACAAGGTGATGCTCAATGAGCCTGCTTCGTGCGATCTAGGTACATTAATGCCATGTTAATTATTCCCTTTTTGAGATTTCACATAGATACACTTATCCTGATAAATAATACCATTGGCAAAACTACTGCTAAAGAATATACTGTACCTAAATACAATGGACCTTTAGTGATAACCAAGTATAGACAGAACTGTAATCATGCCTAAAACAATTCCATTTGGATTTTTTATACTAAGTGCTACTGTGTTAAAATGAGGGAATGATTACACTGATGTATTTTTTTAATGTTCCCCCCCCCGTGTAAATCTATGTAGCTAAAGCTTCATGTTTATATACGGGAAACTCGTCTGGTACCCAGGAAAAATAACATCCTTTGTTTAAAAGAGGAAGTGGGATTCTGCCTGTTTGGCTGCCTTTGAATAGAACAGATTGCCTGTCTTTTCGAAGATTGCACACAGGCTAATGGACTTTACATCAAAATTGTTTACCTTTTATTTTTTTAAAGCAATCTTGCCAATATTTTATGGATTGCATCATTTTGTAGGGGGTAGTGTTGTTTATTATGCACATATGTGGTTGTTTTTAGTTTTAAAGTTGTTTTTATGTGACTTTTTAATAGTATTGATATTTTGCAATTAAAGGGTATGAATTATGTATACTGACACCATTTGGCTAGATTTTTCTTCTCCCCTACTGGGCAGTAGGCTCCAGATATTAGCAGTTTCAGCACTTAGCTCAAATACAGATGATCCTGGGCCTTGTTGCTCTGGTTTATAGAATCTCTTCTTGCATAGCTGCTGATGTAGTTCATCCAACATATATAAAGCCTACATGGGCCATTTTTCCAGCATATGGTCCACAACAACTTTTCTCTACCAATCTGGTACAGGTGTCCAAGCCATTTCAGATGGCTTCCTTCCAAATTCTGCTCAGCTGTAAAGTCACATTAGTCAGTCACCTCACTGATGGAATTCAGTTTCTTTTCCTTTCCTCTTTTTTTAACAGTAGCATACACATAGTCGAAGATGAAAATACGGATCATTGTAAAGATTCTGGTATCAATTCTCTTACTTTGGGTCAGATTTACCAAGTGATTTAGGTGCCTGACTGCTCCAGCTACCTCCTTTCTCAATCACTATGGACACCACCGCCATCCTACTCATCACTTATCCCTGTAACCAGGGTGTCATCTTCAACCTCAACTTCTCTCTAGAGCCTCAAATCCAGGCTATTCTTTGCAGGGAAAGTCTGCAGATCCATTACAATGTGTCTTACTCCTGCTAGTAGCTTCTTGGGGCAGTAACCAGACTTGTAAATGAGACAGACTGAGTGCAGCCATACACTTGAAGACCCAGCCAGCTAGCCAGTTTGAACCACTTCCTGCAGCTGCTGGAAGCCTTTTCCAGACCCCCTGCTCAGAGCAGCAGCAGTAAAAACAAAAAAGCTTAAAAAACCCAACCAATCCACAGAAAGGATTCAAAAAGTGTTACTGGGCTGTTACTTAGTCTTGGGAGGACTGGAGGAGACTGTAGCAGGAAACTCCCTTCTGATACCAAGGTTGCAGCAACTTCTAGCATAATATGTCTGGGCAGGTCTCATTCAGAGTAATAGATAAGTTGGCAAAAAATGCCTAGGCTAACTGTACTTCACTTGCATTGTGATCATTGCATTGTGATCTTCTTTCAGAAGAAGAAATTAATAAGCTCCAGCTACAGTTATATACTTTCTTCCATTGCCAAAAAACATGACTTACTGTTTCTGGTGACAACATTCTCCAGGATGACAGCAAGAAGGCAGAAGTGAGCACTCTTCTGCGGGAGAGGCCCCACATAATCTAGGAAGGTCCTGGGTTTCAGATCCAATTCTGGTGGCAATGATCACTTGGTTATGCCACTTCTACAAGAAGGATCTGCTTCCAAGGACAAAATTCTGCACCCAAGCCCAGAAATTAAATCTAACTAGATACACAATATGGAAAAGGTATCAACTAAAATATGATATATAGGCGTGTATGTATAACACATCTCTTTTAGCCTTGAGAAAGTGTTTTACGAACAGGGCCTTCAAGGGCCTGATCTATATGTATAGCATAGCATGAAGTTAGTGGCATAGATGGATCCAGTCAATGCAAAGGCAAAGCATGCAAAAATAATTTTTTTTTTTAAAGTACTAATTTATTCTGAACCATGGAAGCGCTAGCCTGATGGTTCATAGCCACATAAAAAGAAAGATGTAGAGCTACTTCATGGTCATATTTTTCCCACTTTCCCTAAGTTTTAAAAATTAAATGTTCATTCTTTCCTTGATAATTGAAGTAAAAGTTGCTGAAACTCACTCTATATGTCCTCCACATTCAGATCCTTGAGTTCTTCAGTCTAGTCCGCTACCGTAATTTCCCTTTTTTAAATCCACCCATTTTGAAATCAAGAACCCTAATTGCAGATCTGTTTTTCTTTATCCTTCCATTTTGTTCAAACTTAATTAGCTCTTGATGACTTGAACCAAAATTGTCCTCTATAAGCAGTTCTTCTATGAGGTCCTCACTGCTCACTAATTCCAAATCTAAAATGGCATTACTTCTTGTTGGTTTGGCAACTGTTAGGTGAAGAAATCTGTCAGCTATCCCATCCAAGAAAATCTGGGCCCAACTATAAGTAGCACTTGCCCTCCAATCTATATCTGGGAAGTTAGTGTCTCCCATAATCACACTATTCCCAGTAGGATTTATTTCACTGAAAATGTAAAAGATGTTTCTATCCATATCCAAATCAGATGCTGAGTGCCAAGCACTATCCCAGGGGAATCTCTAGAAGCTTTCTTTCCCAAAGTGATTTTGACCCAATGTTCCATCCATTCCATCTCTGCTAATTGCTTTACAGTCTACCTCATTTTTATGATGCTATTCCACTATCTTTACCTTTTATTTACTTTCCTGAACAGCACATAGATTTAAAAAGAATGCTCATTTATTCTTTTTCCATTCCTGGTGATAATACTACTTTTGGGCACTCCATTCTAATGGCTCTGTGAAGAAGAATAGGAAAACTTATCTTGCCTGAACATTTCCTTTCTTTTAGTGTAAAAGTCTTCAGTTCCAATCTATCCAGCATGAGGACTATGGTTCTGACGGAGGCCTAAACTGTCACACCCTCCTCCATTTTCTTTGTGGGCACTAATATATATATATATATATAATTTCCTTGGAGTGGATTTTCAAGTTGCTCTGAAACAGAAAATGTTTGTGAATTTTCTTTTTTTCCCCCTCCTATTAACACGTGAATTCAACTTTAAAGAATTTAGCTCAACAAAGTAGCTAGTTGACTCGGTCTTCAGGGGTGTGACCCCTCCTAGTCTGCCATAATTGGCAAATCTGGTTACTGCCCCTAAGAAGTTGCATGCAGGAGTAAGTCCCACTGTAATGGAGCTGTGGTCTTACCTTATCAATTTTTGTTTCTTCTAGCAGGAAAGATAAAGTTTTCTTTATCTAAATATAGATCGCAGTTTTTTCTGAAAAAAAAATCTTTAAGAAACAGTCTTGCCTATCCAACCACACTGTTAAACTCTCATCCAGGCTTTCATCTTGTGTTTCAATTGCTACAACATCCTTTTCTCTGATCTTGACACATTTAACCCACTCATTTCTATTCCGAACACCACTGCAGAGATCATTCTCCTAGCCCATTACTTTGACCATGCCTTTTTCTTTTGAATCCCTCTGCTGCTCGCTTTTCACTGTCACATCAAACATAAGCTGGTTGGCTTCACCCTCATGGTATATCCCTTCCCTGCTATCTTCTCTTATTCACTATCAAGATGTCAGCTTTCACATCCTATCAGCCCATGACGCCAGCCTTCATCAAAACAAGCACCTTTGTGCTTTCCCTTTGCTGCCCCTCACAGTAGAGAGGAGCTTGCCATAAACATCCACAAAACGAATGGATTGGCCTCCTTCAAAACCCTCCTTAAAACTTTACTTTTCCGTGATTCATATAAAAACTTGACAGCGGTTAGGCTGTTGGTATACTGAGACCATTGTGTACTATGCTGACCAATATTGTCTCGTTGTTTCCTGTACTCCCCCATATGTATGTTTGTCGCTTTAGTTATGCTTAGATTATAAGCTCCTTGGGGGCAGGGACTGTGTTTTTTGTTTTGTACAGCACCTTGCACAATGTGATCCTGATCTGTGACTAGTGCTACAGTAATACTACTAATACTATAACATAATGTAAACAGCAGTAACTCCATTTACTCCAAGGCTGGTGCAAATGAGAGCAGAACTTGACCCAGATAAAATCACTAATTGTTGCAGTCTCAGAAACTGTCATTCTAGAACAGAAAAATGTTGCTCATGTGGCCAGCTCTTTTAGCTGTGTTGTCGGCAGTGCTTGAATTTACTATTCAGCATGTGAGCTCACAGGCAGACTTGGAATGTTTGATGACATGTTCTAAAGCATTTTGGTGATCAGCCTCCTTTAGACTGATGATAAAAAATAGCAACAATGTTATAACTACAGCTGTTTGTATAATATGGAATGTAATGAAATTCACCCCACTGCAGAAAGCCCAGACAGGTAAATCCAGCTTAAGTATTCAAACAGAAGATATCAGATTGGTGCACAGGCCTTGTGCTAATTCTCTGAATTTCGCTATTATTTGCCATTGTCTTAACAATACATTTTCCAGTTAGCTTTGTGATGGGACAATTTGTATTAAAAACTAGAAGATCTGTTGATGGGATGAGTCTCAACATTTTTACTTCTAATACAGGGGTCAGCAACCTTTCAGAAGCGGTGTCTCAAGTCTTCATTTATTCACTCTGATTTAAGGTTTCATGTGCCAGTAATACATTTTTATGTTTTTTAGAAGGTCTCTTTCTATAAGTCTATAATATATAACTAAACTATTGTTGTGTATATATATTAAATGAAGCTTCTTAAACATTTTAAAAACCTTATTTAAAATTTAAATTAAAATGCAGAGCCCCCTGGACTGGTGGCCGTGACCCAGGCAGTGTGAGTGCCGCTGAAAATCAGCTTGCTTGCCATCTTCGGTTGGTTCGCATGGTTGCCTACCCCTGTTCTAATATTTCCACATCTGGGATGTATTTTTCAAGCTTAGCCTGGCAGTATAGTGGTCTCTTATTTTGCTCCAAGTGCTGCTCCAGGAGATTTCAATACTAGCTGTTAATTGTCCTAATCTTTTAGGTAGATGAGAGAAACACACACTTTTTTTTAATCAGACGCTTCCTAAATTTCCAAATTACCAAATTCAGTTGGATGTTATACCTAGAACAAGGTTACCGTATATATTAATTCATTATCCCGTTCATTTATAAGTTGACCTCCCAAGATGGTTAGGTAAAAATAGCAAAAACTGTATGACCCTATATTTCAGGGGTTGGCAAATTTTGGCTCCCGGATGTCAGGGTAAGCATCTGGTGGGTCGGGAAGTTTTGTTTACTTGGAGTGTCTGCAGGCATGGAGCCCTGCGGTTTGCCATTCCCAGCCAATGGGAGCTGCGGGAAGTGGCATGCCTACAGACGCTCCAGGTAAACAAAACAACAATGTATTAGATATTCAATTAAATTATTCCATAAGTTTAAAATCATCAAATTTCGGTGTAGACCCATTTATAAGCCGACCCGGGATCTTTGATGTGTCACTTTTTTACCAAAAATATTTGGTTTATGAATGAGTATATATGGTAATTCTTTTTATTGCAGTGGAGCGTTTTGTATTTAAAGTGACCTAACTGAACTTTTTTCTAGATCATGCTTCCTAGCCAATTTATTAGAATAACACTTCCCACTACAAGTGCTAGAAATTAGTGATAAAGACACAATTAATAATAATTAGATAAATTCAAGGCTTGCTTCCTCTACCCTTAATAGCATAAGAATAACTTTATTCAGTAAGTAGCCAAACTGAAACTCATGAGACTAGCATTGAGACTAGAATAGCAATAGCTGTGAAGCCCTGGGCAACCTCACCCAGAACCTTAGGTATGTACTCAACAGATTAGTTGGTTTTGCTGCGGCATCTCTGCTATCGTTGTTCAAGCTGGCTTGATCAAAGATAGCTCAGGTATGTCTATTTGTACTGCAGTCTGTCCTCTAATTGCAATGAAGACATATACTAAGGGTGGCAAAGTCAGGCCCTTCATCTCTTTTTCTGCCTGTGACAGTTTCACAAGCAGATCGTGAAGCCCTCACACTTATTCATTATCCAAAAATATTTGACTAGTGTCTTTCTGACTTTGAGTATTGACTGTGTTTGAAATTCCAGATGTGTTGCTTAATTGAGATTGGTCACATGAGTAATATGGTATTGCATCCATTCTGTGATTAGCTGAAAGTGCAAATATATAATGTATGTATTTTATTTCTACAAATACTTGCACAACTGAATATTCACTCTCAAACATTTGTGCCAATCAATCAAAAAAGCTCAAGAATTTGTGGAAAGAAAAAACAAAAAGGAACCAAGTGAATTCATTTACTAATTCATTTACAAATTCAAAGAAATATTTATGGGAAAATATTGTACTTTTCCCTTATCTCTATGTAGACATACATTGACAATTTTTATGTTCTTCCAGGCATGTGAGCCTTCATATTTCCTGCTAGTATGGACTCAGTTTACTCAGGGACACTGATGAATTATATCAAGATGATCAAAGCCCTTTTGTATCAATCTAACTAGGTGGGGTCACTTTATTGGTCTGTTTGTGAATTAAATTATTTTCCAAGACTAGTGGAGGCAGCATGTGCTAATATTCAAAAGTAACTTAATGGCTTTGCTAGTGTTGCCATCTTTACTTTATTCATCTCCAAGGAACCATGCTACAAGTGGGTTTAGATTCTATATTTACTTGGTACCTCAGTACAGAGAGCAGAAGATTGCTGATTTGACCTGTCAATGGAATGATAAGTAGCTAAGATTGTTGGAGCTACACACTCCTAGACCCCTGACTCTATATTTTTTAATATATTGGAAAATGTGACCATAATGATTTCACAATAGGTATTTACAATAAGAAATTGGATCAATTTGTTTTTTTCATTTTAAAGGAGACACACTATTGGTCTGCACAGCAGCCGTTTTACGAATGATGGATTTGTATATTATTAAACATGTCTTTCTGCTGAGCGGAATAGCTAAGGAACTCCCAGGCCTCCTGGACCTGAATTTCTAGATAACATGAAACAAATAAAATCTAATCCTAGCATCTATTTTGATCCATTTTAACTTCTTATAAAACCAATGATCCAAATGCAGTCAGAAGAACGGAAGATTCTGGTCCAATTTCAGCAATGATGCAAATCGTGGTACAAGTCGCACTTTGTGTTTAAAGGGGAAAAATGATGAATTTGTATCAATTCAGCCTTCAAGTATAAATTACATGCAAAAAGGGTTTGTGTGTTTGGGAGGGCTGGGAGGAACTGGGTGGAATGTAACAGAGAATGAAACCAACAGGAAGGTGTAGAAACTCCCTTCCTACACCTGCCCCCAACAAACGTGCATGCATACACAGTCATTGACTTGAACACACTTCTTATCTTATTCCCTCACCATCTTCTAAGTCCCCACAAAGGTAAACTCAGATTGGAGTTAGCAGGTATCACTGTGAGGGAGAAAACTGACAGGTAAAAATAGTTAAAAGACAGGAAATTGGACATTCTCTTGCAGTGCTAGATGGCTCTGGGGTGGTCAATACAATTTCCGTTGTCATAGCTGAAATAACAGTCCCTCTCTAAATGGCTGTGGGGTGACTGTAGTTGGAATATTTTGCACTCAGTTCTGACTTACACATTTCCAGAAAGATGCTGACAAATCAGAGAATGTCCTGTGAAAGGCAACATAAATTATCATGGTTTCTTCATGAGGAGAGTTTAAAAAAGTTAAATGGGCATAGTTTGTTTTTAAAAATAAAGTATAAACATGAACAAATATTTGAACTGTTTTAATACCAAGAAGACAGGGATTATATAGTATGATACATCGAAGTATTACAAGAAGGGGATAAGTTTTAACCTTCTTAGAAGGAAAAACTAGGCAAAATATCAGGAAAAAATCCTGATATGATGATGTTTTTCTGTCTGGTGTTGCCTTCCATGGATAGTCCCCGTCACCTCCTAGCCTGTCTCAGTGCCTCTGAAAGCTACAGAGTTTAACCAAAACAGTCTCCTCAAGAACAGAGGGCTACCATTGACTGGTTCCTAAGGGTGTGGCACTCTTTATTAAACATATATACAACACTATGACCCCACAAACATCAACAACTTTAATGTTTTTTTCCTTTCTTTCTTCCCCTTTGTCTTTCTGGTTAGGATCTTTACACTTCATGTGTCCCTTTGATCATCAGAAAATAGCAATAATGTTCAGTGGAGATTTTTGTTAGTTTAATATTCCTTATTTATCAATACATTACAATAGATATTACAGTCTGCTATCCTGTTGTGGTCAGGCACAGCCCATGTTTTAATCTGTTGACAATGAATATACCTCATTTATACTGACAGACTCTTGTTCCCATACAACATGACAAAGAATTGCAATTTCAAGGAATCTGCTCATTTTCACATTCAAACTTTTTTTTTGTGCAATCTACAAAAAGAGAGACTTTTGTTGTTTTGTCAAAGCTCTGACATAAACAATAATCAACATAGCATCAGAATATAAAAGAAACCAAATTGGTTTTGCATTTAAAGAGTTTAAGGTGTTTATTGAATTATGAAGAGAGAGCTCATTATTTTCAAGTTTACACAAACAAGTCTCAATTATCACCTACTCTATATCCAAGTTTTAATTCTCAGTTGAAAACACACAGCTATCTTTATTTGCTTAGCTATCTCATTCAAGTGGTGCTAAAAGAAAAAGAAAAATATAGTAAGTCATTGAAATGGAAAAGAATTTCTTAATTTTAAAGCCAGTCATTCTTTTTTCGAACTGTGTATTTATTTTCAACATATATTTGCTACGCTTTAAAATGTGCATTCCATTTTGTTGACCGTCCCTGAGTTATTTGACTCTCTTTAAAAACAGATAAGTTGGAAGAGATGCTGATATGAAAGCATTTGATGACCTTGTTGGTCACACATTTCCATATCTTGAATCAGTCATTCATGGTATTTTGAAAGGGCTATAGGAAAATACTGATCTAAGCAGATAAGGAGGTGGGGAAAGGAAGCAAAAATATTGAATAGTTTTGTAGTGCCAGATAAGTCAGGGTCAGAGGAGTTAACTTTTTAAACAATCTATCCAACTTGAAATACAAAAGGAAAAATCACCGTTAAAATTAGCAGTGAAAAGCATGGCATGCTGTTTAGACTATTTTCTCTATTGCCTGGTTAAAAGCAGCAGCAGTTTCCATGAACAAACTGTATCTATATATGCATACCTGAAAAGCACACCTTTAAGTCTAAACATTAAAACTAACTACTCCAGGCTCAACCTAATAAATTGAATCCTAGCTGCTTTTCATTTGCAGAAATGTCATATGTCACTGTTTAAAAGGAACCTACAAGATGGCTTCAAGATAATGCATATCCATCTGAGCAATGGGAGGAAATCAACAAAGGTTGATTTTCTTTCAGAAGACTTCAGGAGTTACTGGAGATGGAGAGGAGTATTGTTATGGTCAGAACTCTGTTTAATCTGGACACCGACTAGCCTGTCATGGAAAAAAAATTCTGCAAAACTGTCTTCTCCCAACTTGATAAAGTAAAAGCTAGTGACCATGAAACTTAAAGGCATGTAGTCTCTGCTGCTTTTCTCACAGGAAAATAAAATACTACAGATTTACAGCTGGTTTACACTAACGCTGTAAATCTATCTAAATTACACTAGTTCAGTCACATAAGTTACGTTAACTGAAGTTGATGTAACTTACCGCAGAATCTACACCATGCTATGTTGAGGGGAGACGGTCTCCTGTTAACATAGCTTCTGCCTCTTGGAGAAGTGCAGTACAGATGTTCACAGGAGAGTGCTCTGCCATTAACTTATGGTGCCTTCACCAGACCCACTAAATGGACACCGCTGCGCTGATCACAATGGTGCAAATTTAGCTGCTAGTGTAGACTTAGCCTTAGTTTGTGAGCAAACTCCCATTGAGATTTTTCTCAATTTTCAAAGCCTAAAATTGCATTTAAGGGACCATAACGCAATAAAGATGATCACTATCAAACTACCTGTAGATAAGAGGCTGGTTGAGTGTTTGGTGCTCAGACTTAGTACTTGTAAAGAAAAATATAAAATTAAGAATAAATTGACAAATGACAAAGAGAAATGATGATCCTGGTTCAACTTACAGTCAATGGGTAATCATCAGACCATGAGGAGGTCAGAAATTCAAAAGGCAGCTAGTCATTCCCCAGATTTTTGCAACAAATTAATATCAGGTTTACTTTTGTAATAAAGAAAATTGCAGGCATTGATTCCATTGAAATTCTTGCTCTGAACTTTGTGATGCAATAGGCTTAATGCTTTGTTCATCTTATGTATCATTATTTCTTACATTTACATGAAGTACACTTAAAAAACCCCTGCTTTATCAGGGTAAGTTCAAACAAGAGAATCCCCTACTTTATAAATTAGTGTATTGTCAGCATAGCACTAATAAGCACTAGAAGTACATGTTTTTAAAAAAATGAAAGAAATTATATCATTCTGCAGATATTTGCTTCAAGTTGCAATTGTGCATGTATTATAGAAGTGCACTGTTTACACTATAGTAAGGATTGCTTAACCTCTTCTATACTAAGCTCCTGTTTGTTTGTTTTTCCAGTCACTCAGAGCTTTTTGCAACTTTTACCCTTAGGTAGATATTTTCCAGGCTTGGTCTCTTAAAATTTTGATTTTGTCTTTTGGAAAGTTAGAGCAAAAACTGTTGATCCATTTTTAAGCATGAAAACAGTAAAATACATTTTTAAAAAATTGGTTATAAAATACATTCATCATTTTTTGACTAGTTCTATTGCCGCTCAAAACCATAGGTTTTAAAATTGACATTTGGTAAGAGAATTACCTTCATTGAGGAGCTGCACACAGTCTTCTTCCAGAGAAAATGTCTTTTATTGGACTGGGCCTTGAATATTCAGAAATAGCATGGTATGTGATTTTTCAAAAGTGCTTATCATTGATTTAACTCTTCTATTGAAATTACTGGAAAAACTCCCATTGACTACAAGAAGAGCAAATTTAACCCATTACTGAATGCTTTTAAGAGTCCCACCCCTCTTGCAGCAGCAGCTGTAATTATAATTTAAAATGCTGTAAAGCAGCAGATAATCGCATTTGACGACAGAATTTACTTTGCTTCAGAAAAAATCAAAATTTCAAAGAAAATAAAGCTCTGAACAAATTGAAACATCTTTGACTTATCTTCATCTATAATGGCGATGCCTACTGTCTTCCACAGCAATAAGAGAGAGATACGTTGAAGCATGCTACCCTGGGTTATATATCATAAAAAGAGACAGTGCTTTTGTTTTACTGCAGGCTGATCTAATATCATACTGCAAAGGTGTTTGCTGTGTCACAGCATATAGGAACCTTAATCTGCTGCCACTGTATCTGTTTCTTTGGTCCTCTGTTCCAGACACATTTTTTCTTTCTTTCTTGTAGACTGTCAATATTTTATTAATGTGAAATGGGGGAGGGAGGGAAAACAAAGTAAAATAGAGAACATTGTAGATGAGAGGCAATGTAGGTGAGGAAATACCTTTTATTGGACCAACTTCTGTTGGTGAGAGAAACAAGCTTTCAAGCTTACAGGAAGAAGATCTCTATGTAACCCAAAATCTGTGTCTCTCACAGTAGAAATTGGTCCAATAAAAGATACTGCCTCACCCATTTTGTTTGTCTGATATTCTGACCAACATGGCATGCGACATTGTAGAGGACAAACATCTTCTAATAAATTGCTATGAAAACGGGGGATATCCACGATTTCATACTACGCTGTCAGACTGGAAAAGACATTCTTTGCAGTATATGTCCTGAGAATTGAAAATCTCTGCTCAGTAAGGCAAAAGTAACATTGAAATAACTGTGAATTATCTTCACATCATGTCATGCGACTACATGGAGTACATCAGAAGCATGCTTTGTCATTGCACATCAGAAACGGTTGTAAATAGCAGTACAGTGATTGAGTGAATGTGTGTTGTTTTATTTACCTGTCCTAAATGTTGTTGTGATGTGTTCTTTTAATGGCTTGATTCACCTTGATAAGCATATAAATTTGTTGTGAATTTTTCAAAAGGTGCCTATTCACTTACGCTCATACTAGACTGGAATGCAATAAAAATTGACTCCAGAGTCCAAAACTGCTAAATCAATTTTGAAAAGCTATATCATAGCTTGATTGACATTAGCTTCCACCTTAATCAGTTTGCAGTACAGAAAAAGGATCAACTTCAGTCCTGCCTCCTATTCACTGACTAAGAGGTTTATAGCGGAAAAGTGGGAAAGGATAATGAAATACTTCTATCTTCTTGCCAGATTTTTAGTCATTCAACTGCTTGTATTACTACTCAGTGTGGATGCTGCTTACAGAAGCAGCAGTTTCGGGGGGTGGTGGGGGGAAGGAGGGTGTTGTATAAGTAACTCAGGATCAGTCTTTCTGAGCTCTGCACAGGCAGTGAAGCTCATCCACAGAGGGAAGAAAAGGCCTTGTATCACTAACTAATAACACTCTTGTCCAGCCTTTCATCTCACATCTTGAGTACTGCAACATCCTTCTCTCTGGCCTTGGAAAATGCAATCTTGCCCTGCTCGTATCCATTCAGAATGCTTCGTTTTCCTAGCCCATTCCTTTGATCATGTCACCACTGTTTTGCATCTCTCCACCAGTTTCTTCTCTACCACAGCAAACATAAGCTCTTTGTATTCAATTTTAAAGCCCATCATGGTCTACGACCTCCACCCTACCTATCATCTGCCACTGAACATTGAGCTGTCAGCTCCTGCCTATGCTTGACCCATGATGCCCCTTTGTTAAATTTTCAGACAAGTACTTTTGTGCTTTCTCCTATGCTGCCCAACGTGCTTGGAAGGTGCTCCTTGTATCCTTATCTACCTTCAAATCCCTCCTCACATCTCTCTTGTGTTGTGAAACCTACGAAAAACTTGATAACAGGCTGCTGTTGTGCTGTGACCTCTGCCTAATATGCCAACCCGAATTGTCTTTTTGTACTCTCCCGTTTGTCTCTCTCCATCAGTTGTCTCTTGTCTTATACTTAGATTGAAAGGTCCCCTGGACTGGCACTGTTGTTTTGTTCTGTTTGTACAGCACTTAGCACAGTGAGGTCACTGGTCCATGACTAGGAATTCTAGGTGCTATAGTGATACAAATAATAATGAGGACCACCTTTGGGTTCCAAAGGGATTCTCAATAATTCATGCTTGTTCAAAAAATCGATGCATCCCTCAAATCCCACAGAAACCTTGCTTTGAGGTCTTATATGAGACTTGGTAGTTGTGATACAGCATGGCCGGAAGGCAGCAGGAGAGTGTTAGCAGGGAGCCTTATTCCCTGCAAAGAGAGGAGGGTTTGCTATAGATTAACTAGAGCACCTGAAGCCAGTTAGAACACCTGTAGCCAATTAGAGCACCTGAAGCCAATTAGAGCACCAGCAGTCAGTCATGTGATAAAAACCCCTGCTTCAGTCAGACAGTGTGGGAATTGGAGCAGGAAGGTTTGGTTGGAGCAGAGAACAGTTTGAAGGAGTAG
>NC_133774.1:111620514-111725559 GCF_003597395.2 Chelonoidis abingdonii
GCCCAGCAGGAGGCTACCTGGGTCCAAGCAACCGCCCAACAGGAGGCGACTAGAATGCAGCAGGAGACCAATCATCTGTTGATGAGTCAGGCTGCTCAGGACCGAGCCCTACTGAAAGACCTGGTGAACCAGATGAAGGCCCTTATGGAGCAGAATCGTAACTGTGAAGGGACCTGGACCATACGGACTAGCCCTTGCCTACAGAAAATGACACGGGAGGATGATGTGGAGGCATACCTCCTGGCTTTTGAAAGAGCAGCCCTGAGGGAGGCCTGGCCCCGAGATCAATGGTCTGGTATCCTTGCCCCATTCCTGTGTGGGGAAGCCCAGAAGGTCTACTACGATATGGCTGCAGAAGCTGCAGCAGATTATTCCCAGCTAAAGGCAGAGATCCTGGCCAGGTTCGGAGTAACGACGGCACTCGAGACCAGAGGTTCCATGAGTGGCTATATATGGAGGACAAGACACCCCGATCACAATTGTTTGACCTGATCCACCTGACCCGGAAATGGCTGCGCCCTGAGGCCCTTAGCTCTGAGAAGATGATGGAGGTACTGGTATTGGACCGGTATATGAGGGGGCTACCACCAGGGCTCAAGTCTTTGGTTGGCCAGAATGATCCCTCTACCTATGATGAGTTGGTCTCCCTCGTGGAAAGACAGCTGGCAGCCCGCGAACTGTTCCAGACCCCAGGCGGGGAGACATAGCAATCCAGGAAGCCAACCCCAAACCCAAGGCCCAGGACTGTTGAGAACTATAGGAGAACTGTAACCGGGAGGAAAGACACCGAGGAATAGCTCAAGGCCAGGAAGGGACCTGGGGGGTTGGGAAGAGAGGTGGGGGGCTGACCAAATAGCCCCAGGCAGAGGGTGACAACCGGAATAAGGAGGCAGTGTTATGAGTGTGGGGAATTGGGGCATATAGAAGCCCAATGCCCCAACAAGGAAGAACCTATGCAGTGTAATCTGGGGGATTACGGGGAGCAATGTGGCCTAATCGGCCTGGTAGGGGTCACAATGACCTGACATGGATATACCAGACCTGTAAAAATGAATGGTATAAAGACCATAGCATTAATAGATTCTGGGAGTGCTGTCACACTGTTCCTACGCTGGTTGGTGGGAACAGACCAACTAACCCGGGCCAAAAAACACAGGGGTAATGTGCGTACATGGCACCGTGAATTTTTACCCTACAATTCTGGTACGGATTGAGAACCAGGGGAATACTACCAGGGTTTCTGCAGGGGTGGCCCCCAAGCTCCCCTACCCTGTTTTGATTGGGAGAGACTTCCCTGTGTTTGAGAGCTTACTTACCCCAATAGAGCCAGGGGAGGGTAGCAACCCCCAGGCTGAGACAGAGGCAACTACAGATAGCTTCACCCCAATGTTTGCCGAATTTGCTTCAGAGTTATTCTCATCCCCTGGAAAACCCCGAAGGTCTAGGCGAGAACGAAGGGCAGATAAAAGGTTAGGGACTAGGATTCTAGCAGCGAATCAAAAAACTTCTCTTGTGGGTAGGCGAACCTGCTCAGGGGACCAGGAGATGATTCAGGCCAAGGAAGACTCGGAGGCGGTTCCTAACCTAAGTGGAAGCACCCTAGGGGGAAGAGTAGAATTAGACCCCCTAGAATTAGGTCAGTTCGGTACTACACGTGAGACCTTTGGGCAGGACCAGGCCGAAGATCCATTATATGCGAACGTGAGGGAGGAGGTAGTGGAAGTAAATGGTGTGCCCGTGGAAGGAAAGATCAAAGGCCCAAGGCCATATTATGTGCTCAAACGTGATCTTTTGTATAGGATAGAGCAAATACAAGGTGAAGAAGTAGAGCAACTCTTAGTCCCACGGAAACACATAAGGGCAGTACTAGAGTTAGCTCACAGTTGTCTGTTTGGGGGACATCTAAGGGTAGACAAGACACTGGATAGAATCCTAAGAAGGTTTTATTGGCCAGAGATATGCGCAGAAGTCCAGCGTTATTGTGCCTCCTGCCCTGAATGCCAGTTGCATAGCCCCCGACCTCACTTGCGGGCCCCATTAGTACTTTGCCTATTATTGACGTCTCTTTCAAGAGGATAGCCATGGACATAGTGAGCCCATTAGAAAAATTGGCATGGGGCCACCGAAACGTACTAGTGATCCTTGACTATGCCATGCGGTATCCAGAGGCCATTCCTTTAAGAAACCCCACATCCAAGGCAATAGCAAAAGAACTTCTACAGGTTTTCGCCAGAGTGGGCATCCCTAAGGAGATCCTGACAGACCAGGGAACCTCATTCATGTCAAAACTAATGAAAGACTTATGTGCCCTGCTCTGCATCAGGCCATACTGACCTCAGTCTACCATCCACAAACAGATGGACTGGTCGAGCGATTTAATCGTACCCTTAAAAGTATGATCCGGAAGGTGGTAGCACAGGACGGAAAAGACTGGGATACCCTTCTACCGTATCTACTGTTCGCTATACGGGAAGTCCCCCAGGCGTCCACGGGTTTTTCTCCCTTTGAACTATTATATGGATGCCACCCACATGGGATATTAGATATCGCCAAGGAAGATTGGGAGGAACAACCCAACCCAGGAAAGAATGTCATTGAGCACGTGATACAGATGAGAGAGCAAATAACTCGAGTAACCCCGATAGTACGGGAACATTTGAAAAAAGCACAAGAGGCCCAGTGGACATATTACAACCGTCAGGCGAAAGTACGGAGATTTCAGCCGGCGGAACGGGTAATGGTGTTAGTACCAACAGCAGAAAGCAAACTTCTAGCCAGCTGGCACAGACCATATGAGATAGCGGAAGCCATTGGGGAAGTGAACTATAAGGTTAGACAACCAGACCGCCGAAAGCCAGAGCAAATCTACCACATCAACTTACTGAAGCCCTGGCATAACAGAGAGACGTGTCTGGTCATTCGAGGAGCTCTACCTCAGACAGACAACCCACAGGGACAGGTAAAGATATCTCCTGAATTAACCCCAGAACAACGAACAGAAGTCATTGAAATGATCCACCGGAACCAGGATATATTCTGTACACAACCGGGCCGAATGACACTAGTCCAACATCATAGTGTCACCAGCCCCAGAGTAAGAGTGACGATAAGACCATACCGAATACCGGAAGCTAAAAGGGAAGAAATTAGGATGGAAGTGAAGAAGATGCTGGAACTCGGGGTCATTGAAGAATCCCACAGCCAGTGGTCCAGTCCGATCGTACTAATCCCCAAGCCTGATGGCACCCTGAGGTTTTGTAATAACTTCCGGAAATTGAATGAAGTATCCCACTTCGATGCCTACCCGATACCACGCATTGACGAGCTACTTGATCAGTTAGGCAAGGCCCGATACCTAATCACTCTGGATCTGACCAAAGGATATTGGTAAATTCCCCTGGCCAAGGATGCCAAGGAAAAGACTGCCTTCTCTACCCCCGATGGTCTGTTTCAATACACTGTCCTCTCTTTCAGACTCCATGGGGCCCCTGCAACATTCCAAAGGCTTATGGATAAGTTATTACGATCCCATGCCAAGTATGCCGCCGCCTATCTAGATGACATAGTCATACATAGCCCTGACTGGGAAACACACCTAGAAAAAGTGGAAGCTGTGCTGGATGCCCTGCAAAAGGCCGGTCTCACTGCTAACCCTCTCAAGTGTGTGATTGGACTAGCTGAGGCCAGATACCTCGGGCATGTAGTAGGGAGAGGTTTGGTAAAACCCCAATGGAACAAAGTGGAGGCAATACAAGGTTGGCCTCTGACCATTCCGCAAAAAGCAGCTAGAGCATTTTTAGGAACTAGTAGGATACTAATCGAGAATTCACCCGTCATTCGCCACTAAGAGTAGGGGCCCCATTGAGGGACTGATAAAAGCTCGGCGCCCCGAGAAGTAAAGGGAGATGCGACAGAAGAAGCATTTGCCAGATTTATGGACAGCCTATGCGCCCATCTCACAGTACCAATAGCCACAGACTCGCGAAGGAATCATCCTACAAATCGGATGCCTCGGAAGGTGGGGCTCGTGCGTCCTTTCCCAAGATGTAGCGAGGATGAGCACCCATCTTGTGACCCTCAGCCGGAAACTCCTCCCAGAACAAAAAGTACACTGGTAGTTGAAAAGGAATGTCTGGCGCTAAAATGGGCGATGGAGACCTCATACACCTCCTGGGCGTGGTTTACCCCTGTGACGACCACGCCCACTCCAGTGGATACACAGGAACAAGAGAGGAACACCAGAGTGACGATGGGGTCCTCTCTCGCAGCCTTTCATTTTTTTGGGTCCAGCATAGAGCTGAACCAACATGGCAACACTGATGGCCTATCGCGACGGCACTGCCTCTCGTCCAAGTAGGCCAACCCCTTGGTGTGAGCGGGGGCAGGGTGGATATGTGATACAGCATGGCAGAGGCACAGGAGAGTGTTAGCAGGAGCCTTATTCCCTGCAAAGGAGGAGGGTTTGCTGTAGATTAACTAGAGCACTGAAGCCAGTTAGAACACCTGTAGCCAATAAGCACCTGAAGCCAATTAGAGCACCAGCAGTCAGTCATGTGTAAAAACCCCTGCTTCAGTCAGACAGTGTGGAATTGGAGCAGGAAGGTTGGTTGGAGCAGAGAACAGTTTGAAGGAGTAGGAGAAGAGAAGAGAAGAGTAGAGTTTTGAGGAGAGACAAAAGGAAAGTTTGAGGTAGTGCCGCGGGGACTGAGAAATCCAAAGAAACCGTAGGTAGGGTCACCTGGCTTGTGTAGAAGGAGGGCAAGAAGCCCCTCAACAAGCTGAAGGGCAGGAGAGGGAAGTAACCCAGCGAAGGAACGCAGTTAAGGTCACCACAAACCTCAGGGCCCCTGGGTTGGGACCTGGAGAAGAGGGCGGGCCCAGGTCCCTCCCTCTCCACTCCCCTCCTCAAGGACACTAGTGGGGTAATTAAAATACTGGTTCAGAGGCAAGCAATGGCGCTCTGAACCTTCCCCAAAGAAGAGAATGTGCGAGACCCAGCATAACAGAACCGGCAATTTGCCACATAGTGCATAGGGATTTTTCTTGCTATCTGCACAGGGATGACTCTAAGGGCCTGATTCCAAAATCCATTGAAGTCAATGGGAAATTAGTATTTCATTTCACTTCAAAATATTTTGAATCAGGCCCCAAATAGCAGAATGACTTTGTGATGCTTCATGAATCAAACTTTTAAAGTGGAAGAAAGTGTACGCATGCAGAGGAATTGCAGTTACCATAGTATTCATTCAATCTGAAAATGGTAACAGCAAAAATCAAGTATGTAGGTGCAAAAAAGATAGGGGCATATAAGTAAATGTCTTTTAACTGAAATGATACAAAGGAACAGGTAATACTGTACTATATTTTAAAATGTCATGCAGTGGTGAAAATGTTTGGGTTGATTTCTGAGCTCACAGAAAACAAGGCATCATTGACTAGCACACCTCTTTTCTCCAAAAATAATTTATTAGTTTTCTATAAATGTGGTTGAAAAATATCCAGCAGCACCAAAATGTTATGTATTCTTCCCTTCTTGGACATGGTAAGTTACAGGCGTATAATGCTTTCCTTGTGAATGCTTTGAATGTTTAGATCCTTCAGTTAACTAAGTCCACAGGAAGTGATAGAGCCTGTGGTATAAATTATAATGAATATGGATTCCTTTTGAGATGCAAAATAATCACCATCACAGGCCTTTTAAGAGAAGATGTCAGAAGTTTCAAATCACAAGAGATTCATCCTTTTCTGTCAAGTAAGAACAATGCTATTTGAATCGGTTGAAGGAGGCTCTAGATGTGGGAAGGGAAACATTGGAAAATGTTATTTAACTATTGTGCAAGCCCACCAGGGAAAACAGACTTCTACCAAGAATAATTTTTACCAGATATCTCTCAAATCCTTTCTTCCATCCCACAGACTGTTAAGAAGTCAGGAGAAAAAAGGACTGACTACAAGGTGATTTAGGTCTTCTTTTTGACACCATGCATTTTTCATTCAACCAAATCAGTAATGAAGTACCCTGCAGCAGATTTTTCCATATCACGTGTTGATATATAAAGATGACAGTGATCCCATTTTTGCTTTCTTTGCATTGAGGCTGCCAAAAAGAGAAACCAAATAGTCTATTCCTTTCAGTTCTTAGCAGCAAAACTCTTCAACACACACATGCTTCTACTCAAACAGAAGTAAAAGTCCCATCTTGATTATTAATATTGAAAACGCTTTCTGAGTGAGTTAAACCATTAATTATAGTGACAGAATTTCTTCTCTCAGTGGCTTCTATCTGATTAATCATAAAATACAGAATGTGGGATTGCGGAAAAAGAATCATTGCAAGTGAAAACATGTAATTTGTGTGAACCATTGATAGAAAGCACCAGCTGCATAGAGTTTCTTTTTATCTATTCATTTCTCTTTCCTGTGGGCTGTTGCATATCTCTTAATCCTTTAAGGTCTGACATCCAGACCCAATACTAGAGTTTTAAGTTCATCCTTTTTATGATACTTCAAAAGCTACTCAACACAATTTGGTTTGATTTATGTCTGGCAGTATTTTGAGAATATGTACCAAAGGGACTGCCAAGAGATAATCACAGGAATTAAGAGTATATGTGGTCTTATTTCAGTTGAGCTGCCATACAGGAATCACCAGTGAGTGGAGTGTTTAATGGTGCTGGGATTTTGTGGTTCCCAGTGAGTCTGATGCTGGGTAGAATCAAGGGACTTCGATTCGATGTGATTCAGTTCCATAAGGCTTTATTCAATATGTGCACAAGGAGAGCCCTGGTACAAAGAATCAGGCAGAGTCCCTCCAGCAAGAAGCCCCTCCCCTTGCTATTTCATAGCCCATGGCACTTACATAACAAGTTATATAACAAGTTACATAACATGAACCTCTAACCAATCAGAGTTAACCTTTCCATATATGAGTTTGTTTATCACATGCTCATAGTTCTCCATTCCACATGCTGAGCTCAACCCCCTCCCCCTGGCCTTCTCTAGAATGTTCCTAGGCTGGTGAGACACAGCATGCTTTTCTATACATAAGCATCCTGCAAACCACATTTTATCCCAAAATGAACACAAGCATACTCTTCAATAGGAACTTGGGGAACAAATATTATATTTTATAGGGAATTTGAGATCTTAGAATGGACAGTTTTTTCACAGTGCTTACTTCACAAATTATATGTAAATGCCTTCAATCTGAAAGATTTGTCTGGTGATTTTTGTTGTTTAAACATACGTGCTTTTTGCAGTAACAGAGAGCCTGACTAGAATTTGTTCATTGTTTTAAAGAGAGAATATCAAGACTAGAAGATAAAATTGTAGACTCACAGAAGCTGTGACATACTGTGCAGATGAATATATGTACAGCCCACAGATCCTCGCATTTGGTTTGTCTGCTCCATTCATGGGAGGAGGCTGAGTAGAGAGCAGGAGTATTAAATATTTCAATACCCATTTGGTAGATTAGATAAGACCATGAAGAAACACTGTGATATTAAGTTTGTGACAAACCAGCAGTCGTTAGTCTATAAGGTGGTGGTTGAACTGTACCCTTTATTTTGTTTTAGGGGTTATTAGAAGTAAATCAAACTCTCAGGTTCACTTGGAGGTATGGCTTAGACAAACTTAACCTTCAGGAAGAGAAATTCTTTCCTCATCCCTAATCACTCCACTCTTCTTAGAAATACCATCATTGGAAAGTTGTTGGAGGTAACAAAACCAGTCCCTTGAGAACCAGATTCTGCCTGGTTCTTACATGGGTGCATAGTGGAGAGAGAACTAAGGATGCTCTCTCCAACCCCATATACACAACTATATAATTGCCAGATAGAAGTAAGACCTTGTGTTTTCTGCTGCCCCTTTACTTTCCTTGGGGAAAGGAGGGGGTCATGTTAGTTCAAAGGAGCTGAGGGGAGAAGTGGAGGAGCTACTCACCAGTTCCTGATTCCCAGTCCTGGGCTCTGTCAATGAAGCTGCCCCTCTTCCTCCTTATTAGTATATGATTGCATAAATAATACAAATTTTGAAATCACTTTGACAATTATTTTTCATTGTCTATATATATTTATTTCTATTCAGTTTTTACATTGTTACAAAGCCAAATCAGGGGGAGCTTCTAGCCTAGGGGATTTTTAATGGGATATTGAGTTTTAACCACTTAGTGACCAGTGTGAACGGTATCTAGCTTGTAATGGAAGGAATCATTCTTCTCTGGTTGTTTGGTGACATATATGAAATGAGTCAGTGGCCTTGAGTGGGTGTTCCCATCCCATATAAGCACCCTCACAAATGGCACATGAGTTGGAAGTTTCAGGCAAGGGATCAAGGCTGAATGGGTTGGAGAAATGGTCCTCATAGACTCATAGGTCAGAAGGGACCAATATGATCATCTAGTCTGACCTCCTGCACAAGGCAGGCCACAGAACCCTACCCATCCACTTTTATAACAACCTCTAACCCATGACTGAGTTATTGAAGTCCTCAAAATTGTGGTTTGAAGACCTCAAGCTGCAGAGAATCCACCAGCAAGCGAACCCATGCCCCGCTGCAGAGGAAGGCGAAAACTCCAGGCCTCTGCCAATCCGCCCGGCAGAAAATTCCTTCCCGACCCAATATAGGTGATCAGCTAAACCTGAGCATCTGGCAAGAACTCACTCACCAGCACCCAGGAAAGAATGTCTCTGCAGTAACTCATTCCCATCCCATCCACATCCCCTCACGGGACCCATTTTGAGAGACATCGCTGATAATTCGAATAATTGCCCAGATTAAAACTAATCCCATCATATCATCCCCTCATATACTTATCAAGCTTTAGTCTTAAAGCCAGATAAGTCTTTGCCCCCACTACTTCCCTCGGAAGGCTGTTCCAGAACTTCACTCCCCTAATGGTTAGAAACCTTCGTCTAATTTCAAGTCTAAACTTCCTAATATCCAGTTTGTACCCATTTGTCCTTGTGTCTACATTAGTACTAAACTTAAATAATTCCTCTCCCTCCCTAACGTTAATCCTGGTCCTGACAGAACAGAGTTGAGGAACATTGACAGGACAGCACTGGAAAATACATCCTGCTGCTGACTGTCCTGTGTTTAATCTTTTCATATAGTGTGTCAGTCTTGCACTTGCTACAGCACTAACTGCCAAGGCCAGCTCGATTCCAGTGCCAAAGAGGGTCTAACAGCAGTGTAAATGGTGCTGTTTTGATGCCCAAGATGGGGAGAAGTTGACTGTTGGGGGATGGATCTACACAGGAATAATGTGTAATGCTGCACCTGGTTGCTTCATATATCTACCTGACAGGACATAGAGGACAGGACCCAAATGAGTTAGGGGCTGGAGGCTCCGCTGCTACATAGTTCCACCCATCGTTTTTATTTCCCCTCTCACAAAGGCTTGTGGAGTCTATTGGTTGGAGCAGTTTTCACAGAGGTTCTGGATGAAGGGGTCTCCTACCTTCTCTGCATCTGCCCATTACCTTTCCTGGCTACTCGGCTTGGGCAGTGGGCTCAGATTTGAGGTCTTCAAAATGTACATTGAAAAATACCTATACACACCCTCTGAAAGTACAGTATGCTCTAGTTCCATTCAGGCCTTCTCAGAGGTCCAAAGAGGCCTAGTCCACTTCCAGCTTTTGAGGCCCCTAGCCATAATAAAAATAAAAAATGAAGACACATTATCTTGTGCCATCAGAATAGATATATTTTATTAATATTTATGAACATTTTAACTTTTTAATATTACAATATATATCAGTTAACAAAAAAAAATGTCTTTTACCAAATCACATCTCTTATTTGCTTAAATTTGCAGCTGTAAGCTGAGAGACTGAGACATTTTGGTCCGATAGGGATGCACATAAAAACAAGTTGTGAAACTTATCAAATGCCAAAAAATTAACAAGTGTCTAAATTTGAGGCCTTCTTTGAACCTGAGGCCCAGGTCAAATGGCTTTCCTGCCTCCCTCCCTCTGACTGGCCCTGGTTCCATCACAAGTTAGTGGCCTCAATGCAGGGTTCACTGGGTGAAATTCTGTGGCCTGTGTTATGTAGGGTGAACTAAAGAACTGTAGTGGATTCTTCTGACCATAAAATCTATGAACTGATAAATAAAAATAGGACTGCTACTAGTGATATACAATACACAACTGATCGCTTCCACATTGTACTTTTTGGGGATCTTTATAATCAGGTGGATTCTCTGCAGCTTGAGGTCTTCAAACCACAATTTTGAGGATTTCAATAACTCAGTCATGGGTTAGGAGTTGTTATAAAAGTGGATGGGTAGGGTTCTGTGGCCTGCCTTGTGCAGGAGGTCAGACTAGATGATCATATTGGTCCCTTCTGACCTATGAGTCTGTGAGTCTGTGAGATTGTTCATAGATTGTAAGGCCATAAGTGACTACTGTGATCATCCATTCAGACCTCCTGTACAACACAGGCAATGGACTTTTTCCAGTATAATTCCTGTTTGAACTAGAAAACAGCCTTTTAAAAAATCCAATCTTAATTTAAAAATTACCAGTAATGGAGGCTCTATCAAAACCCTTAGTAATTTGTTCCAATGGTTAAGTACTGTCCCTGTTAAAAAATACACACCTTATTTCTAGTCTGAATTTGTCTAGCTGCAACTTCTCACCATTGGATCTTGGAATATGTTTGTCTGTTAGATTGAGAGCCCATTATCAAATATTTGTTCCCTGTGTAAGTACTTATAAAGTGTGATCAAACCTCCCTTTAACCTTCTCTTTTTTAAGATAGACTCAAGGAGCTCAATCTATTTATCATTATAAGACATGTTTTCCAATTCTTTAACCATTATCATTTAGTACTTGGAATCCTGAGTATTTGTCAGCTTTGTCCACCTCTTCCAAGGTGCCAGGGACTCGTTCCCCCCCTCCACCCCCTTTTGCTGTTCAGTGCTGTGATATTTTAATGTTAACAGTAAATTAATGATTAACAAAGATTATTATGCAAATATTAACCTCCACAAGACACTTTGCCTCAAATCCCTGCAGGATACAATGCTGACATTCCATCATCTCAGCTCAAGCTATATTCTGGAGTGGGATGATCATCAGTGTTGTTTTCTGCCTGCCGCTATCGCTCAGTTTAATCTTTATATCCATCCTACATCTGCAGTGTGATAGTGCATCACCTTTGACTAGCTTGTCCATAATTGACTTACCCACTTTTAGTCAACCAGAAAGTTCTTCCTATTAAAACAAAGTGACATCAAGAAGGAAGAATTTTCTAGTAGTTAGAGGACTGGAGACCTCTAGGCCTCTGGAGACCGGGGTTCAGTTCCTTGCTAAGCCATAGATTTCCTGTGTGATTATGAGCTTAATTACTAAGTCACTTCATCTACTCTGTGCCTCAATTCTCACCTATGAAATAGGGATAATATTTCTAGCATCTTACTAATGAGCAGACCAGTTTCAAGATAAACTCTTTAGAATGAACAGGAACTATGTGCAGAAATGAGGTGACAAATCTTTTACTCTCAGTGTAGCCGCCACCTGTGTCTGCCCTCTCTTGGGCTTCCTTGTATCTGCCCCCAACAGGAAGTCTGTGCCAGGAAACCAAAGACTGGATCTAGAATGTACGGGAAGTGGACATTCTACACTTCCTGGAGGACTTATTCTATAACACACCTTCCCCTTTTTAGATTCCTTTTTAAATGTAATTGAACTAAAACACTATTAAATTAAACTATCAAACCATTACAAATACACTGACAACTTTTCAGTTTGCTTAAACACAACACTGACATGTCTCAACTGGTCTCTTAGGTATTTCAGCAATCTTCCCAATCTGCTGAATCCTCTTGAGTGAAATCCTTCTTTAAGGTTCAGTCTCATGATCTATAACAGGGTCAGTTTGTGAATGGTTTTCAACTTGTATGTCTACTCACTTGGCTCGTCTCAGCCAAGTTGTCAGGTATCTTGAGCAGATGCTTACACTTCCTTCATAAGATTTTGCTTTCATCTGTGATCACTGAGTATAATCAAGGTGACCCCTTTTTTATAACTGTGGCTTTGATGGGCCATCTTGACAAATTGTCCAAGTCTTTGGGATTTAACTGTGGAAGAGGTTTTGGAAGTGATTTTGTCTGATTGTACTTTCACAGTCTCTTCTTCACTCTTGCAGACTCCTTAGTCATTCCTTTGTTTTTTGTCTCATATCTGTTAAGAGAGTCATTTGTAGCGGAGTTCAGCAGTTGACTTTTCCCATTGCAGCAGTATAGCTTTATGGTTGACTAGTGACAAAGATGGTTCTTTTCTTTCATCCATTGTTATATGTACTGCACATTCAGCTTCATATTGGTTTGAAGATATGTGGGACTAGAGGTCTCATGATGAAAGTCATACATATTTAGCAAAGTCCAGGGATTTCCTATTTTTGAACTCTGATCATTTTCAGTTGTTATTGGTGTTGGAATTCCATGACATGCGCAAACACATTTATTGTGCCTGACAACTCTTGCTGCTGCAGTATCTTCAAATGTAAATACTTCTTGGAAACTGGTGAAGTAGTCCATTATAATCAGGTGATCTTGTCTTCCAAAGTTAACATATGAATTCCAGCTTTGTCCCACGGAATTACAAGTTGTTTGTATGGTATCACTGATGGGAATCTGTTCTTCTGATAGGTTTCCCATCTGCTTATCATTTCTTTGAAACCACTATTCAAGTGTGGCCAGAATATAACTTCTGTAGTTCTCCTCCTTTTTGATTTGGTGATTCCCAGGTACCATGTGTGCATTCATCACAATATTCTTCTCATTAGTGTAGGAACCACAATCTATGTTCCCTTTTGAGACACTCCCAAGACTGCTGGACACTTATTTTTATGGTAAAAATGGGCAAATGGGAATTGTTTTTTTTTCCTTTACTTGTATCACTGCTCGCATCTTTAGCTGTTTCTGTCTCCAGTTCATCCCATATTCCTGGAGATACAGTAAACGACACTCATTGTGTTCATATGTATGTTTACTGTTTGTTCCAGATCACCAAGTTGTGTATTTTCAGATGGACCATATACTCTTGGAGTATATCTGCCATTAACAAGTAGCGTACAGGTTGGAACTGCAGAATCACATCATACCTTTGTGCATTCAAAAGTAGTCTCTGTATCCTTTGTAATGCTTTTCCAAGTCCTGTTTTTGTGTTGCAATCAGTGATTTGGGATCAGTTTCTGCTTTGAAGCTACAACCCACAGAGAAAGTCAGGAAATCTTGTAAATTCATATGCCAGACTGGGAACTAATCAGTTCCATGACACTATAAAAGGCCACTTTTGAGGCATCTGTGGAGAGTTTGATGTCATTCAATAGGTCAAAATAACCGCAGCGCTGGAGCTGATGTCAGAATGTGTTTTAAATCAATGAACTTTCTTGTATACTTGGCATCCATGACCATTCACTGACCTTGTGCAGGAGATATTTTAAGCGAGTTGTGTAAGATGTATAGTTAGGTGTGAATTTCTGACATAATTCAATGTATTTAGCAGCCTTTAAATTCCCCTTTAATCTTCTGATCTTGGCATGTTCAGATTCATCAGTCAAGGTTCCCTTGGAGATCAGTCTTTCTCCCAAGTTTGTTATTTCTGTTGTTTGAAATTGACGTTTGACTTTTTTCAGTTTAAGGTTATTAGATCTCACAATTTTCAGTGCTCTCCTCAGGCATACCTGATGTTCACTTGTACTCCCTACCCCTAAATTATTGTGTCACCAATGCACATATTCATACTCCTAGACCCTCTAGCATCTGGCTTGATGTATGATGAAATATTTTAGGATCTGGACATGTTCCAAAAAGCAGTCTTAGGAGTCGATATCTATCAAATAGTATGTTGAAAGTTCAGATCTTGGAGCTGTAGAGGATCTGCCAGAATACAATCGACACATCTAATTTGCTGAAGAATGTGTCTTGTTTCATCTCAGACAACAATGCACTTCTTGTAGGCAAGTGAATGGGTTCTCTTTGTTATGTTTTTATTCTCCTTAGGGTCCATACTCCTGTCATCCCCATCCTTTTTTTCTCTACAATTACTAAGGAGTGAATCCAGTTTACTGGTGGTTCTAGTTTCTGAATTATACCATTTGCTTTCATGTTTTGCAGTTTTTCTTTTATCTTCCTTAAGGCTGCTAGAACATTTCATATAGCATGTACCACAGATTCTGATTATCTTTTAATCACTTCATGTCTGTTACTGGCAGGCACCCATTTCCTGTGAATATATTTTCATATGATGATGATAGTTTCGTAATTTGGTTCTGTGTTGTCTTTCTGTTTCTCTATGGTATACATCCTCTTAAGGAGACTTAATACGTGTAGACCAAAGACTGTTGCATACCTTTGTGTACCAACACAAACTCTTGTTTTATTGTTTTCCTTTTGTATTTAAGTTTGTGTGTACTCTTTGAACACTGGAATTGTTCCTCCATTATAATCTTTCATAGACACTTTTGACTCTTTCACTCTTATCTGCTCTTAACATTTCTCTTCCAAGTTTCTATTATATTTACTTATGCCTAGTGTCTATCTTGTATGTCACATAAGTGCTATTTGTGCATATTTTAATTAGTGAATCTTTGAAATATTCAGCATCTTCCATTACAGTGCTTAAGAATGGCTTTTCCTTTTCACCTGAGTATTCCCTTTCTGCACTTAATACATACATTTTACTGCTTTCTCTGCACATTTAAGTATAATGGTTGGGTTTATTACAGTTTCCACATATGTGCCTTCCTTGCTAGTATAGCTATAATACTCACAGTTATGTACTCTGTGCCTTTCTCTAGGTTTTTGTGTTTTTTGTTTGTTCTGCTGTTGGGGCTGGTAGGGAAGTCACAGGCAGTTGCCACAGAATCATTGCAGCCATTGCAATCTTACATCTCACTGGGTCGGCCAGCATTCTGTGCCTTCCACTCCTGAGACCACTGACTAAAAAGACGATTGCCAGAATAAATCCTTCATTATGAAAAGGAACTATGTACAGCCATGAGATAACAAACTTATTGCTGCTCTACAGCTTATGACTGCCTTTTTCTAGGCTTTCTTTTTTTTCTGCCATGGCAAGGAGTGTGTCCCAGGAAACCAAAGACTGCATTTAGAAAATATAGAAGACTTGCATCTCTACATTTCATAGAGGACGTACTCCATAGCACAATACTTCTCTCCCTCATAGCTGTTGTGAAAATAACCTCCATTAATGATTGTGAGGTGCTCACATACTACAGTGATATGGAGCATGTAAGCATCTTCATATGTAGGTAAGCCTGTTTCAGTCTTTCTATGGCAACAAGTTATCAGTTAAAAGTTGCCAATATCTTCACGCTCCCAGAGTTTCACATATCACAAAACTTCTGCTATTCATAATTGCACTCATTCACAGCATAAATGCATGCACAATTTGCATGAAGAAAGGCTGATACTATTCATTAGAAAGATGAAAAAGCACATCTTAATTAAAATGGGGCCCAGAAAACAGCAACTAACTTTTGCTGGGTTCCCTGGAGTGAGCCACATCAGAAAATAGCCTGTCAAAAATAAGATAGAGTTGAGATGACAAAACTGTATGGTAAATTTAACCAAAAATAATTGTTTTCTATGTGGATCGAGTTGCTTGACAATCTCTCATAGAATTTGAACATAAATCTAAGATAAATTTCACTAGGTTGGCTCCAAATGACAGCACCAGAATGCTTTTTTGCAGCGTAAACTCATAGCATTAAGACAATCTAACACTAAACCTACTCATCCTGGAAGATGTGAAAGTAATGATATATTCTGCCTAAGATATGAAGCAGAGAAACATTCTGTCATGGGCTTCTATAAAGCGTGTCAATTTCCAGTTCTCATATTTTCTATTTTCAGTGCACAACCTACTTGAGAAAGCATTGATTTGGAAACAAAAGTGTTCTCCATCAGCTAAAAATCCTGAAAATTAGGCAGATGCCATACTTCCCTGTGGACATGCTTAATAATAATAATAAAGAAAGGGATGGGGGAATCCTTCATTCTCTCAGAAGTAACTACGACGAACTGAAAAAGAAACATCTTAATGAATCTGTACCTTGCTAATTGAACCTTTGCATAGACGTTGCATCATGATTAGAGCTGTGTGAAATATTTCACACTTAATGTGAAACTTGTTTCTTTTCCATCTCAGACAGAATTCTTTTCCTCTGGAGGAATTTTCATCCATTCTGCCCAAGGGACTTTTCTTCATAAAGGAACTTTTTTATTTCTCCATAACAAAACATGCATCCAAATGGTGGTAGGTGGTAGCTCTGAAGGTCAAATTAATCTTTCTAGGATTAGTGTCAGTCTCAGATCATTTCCTTCCTATCCATTCATTGGGGTGCAAGTGTTCCTCCATGCTCAGATATCAGCTGTCCAAAATACAAACAGGCTTCACTTACCTCCATGGCACAGCTCCTTCCTATACCTGGTATCCCATGGGGAGCCCTACGTCAGATCCAGATCCATGTAGGAGGGGAGTGAATTGACTGGAGTGTAGGATATATCTTGAGATTGAGAGGTTTGGGGGCCTGACGGGGCCTAGAAGACATGCATCTTCCCAGCCCCAAATCAAAAGTTATACAGGCCTGAATGAGTTCATTCACTTCTTGAGAGGTATATTTATTTTTACCCCTTCTGATTTAAATGAACTCGGGAGAGAACAAGAAAGCTACTTAGTTGTCTTATTGATCAGCACATTGTGCACTGAGAATTCCTCTTTTAGAAATATTGCCATTGAATGTAGTGCTTGTGGAAACTGCCAGATTGTGATATCCGTGAGGATTGAAATCCTCTCTTTACACACAGAAGCTAGAGGTACCACAGTGGGGGTGGGAAGATAGTTCAGTATCCATGCCATGCGTTTGTCTACATATTAACATGTCAATTACTGCTAACTTCAGAAGTTTTGTGACATCCACTGGGAACAGGAATAGCTTCTCTTCTTTTTGAAAAGTGGCATATTTTATTTTGATCTGGATAGTCCAAGGATGGACAGAAGAGACCTTGTTTAACAACTTAAGGGGACAGGTATACATATGTGCACTGCAATATTGACCAGTCCATACCAGAATGGTATAATCCCCCTCTTCTCATTTTCAAATCTTAGTGATGTCACTGGGTTTAGCACCTATGGCTGTTGTTTCTCTTATGTCTTTCAGTTCTCTTCTCTACAGAATAGTAGCATAAAGAAATGTGATTATTCTTTCTCCCCAAACTTTTTTTTTTTTTTTTTAATTTTAGTCATTATTTTTTCCCTCCAGGAACTTGGTGGTGGGATAATTTCTTGTTCTCTGTCTTGATGATTTTTGACTTACAAGTAGATAATAAAACTTCTTCTATCTACAAGGATACACCCTTGAATTAAAAAGATTAAATAAAATGATTAAACTAGTGAGGAGGAGGATGTGTGCATATGTGTGCCACACGGGGGAAAAGAGTAGCAAGAAAGCCAATTCCAGTTTCAAACTTTGAAAAAGTCATTATAATACCAAGGAAATGAAAGGATTGTAGATTATGTAAAAGACTTCTGGTGCCATCGTCTTTAAAATAACTAAACCATTTTAATATACATAGTAGAGCTAATGAAACCTAAATTCCAACTACTTAATAATTATTAATGAAAAATTAAAAGAAGATATGGTGGGAAGAAAATAAAACATAAGAAAATTAAAACACTGCTTTCAGGCCAAAGTTTCAAATAAGCATCCAAATTTATGACCCTGTTTAATCATACCAATGGAAGTTAGCTTTTGACAGAAACCTGACCATCATATTTGCTTTGAAAAAGGCTGATTTTCTTTGGAAATATTGCAGGAACAAGTTCAGAAATCAGGTTGAAAATGTGGCCCTTAATATTTTCCATCTAATATAAACAATATAGGTTGGACATATAGGTTGATCTATATTAGTCCATTCATCTGTGGATTCCATTTCCACAGTTAATTGAGTTACACTTTCTAATGTGGTAACTAATTCCACTATATATTACAATGTAGTTACAGTATACTGTGGTGTAGCATGTTAGTCCCAGGATCCTAGCAAGACAACGTAGGTGAGGTAATATATTTTATTGGACTAACTTCTGTTGGTCAGAGAGACAAGCTTTTGAGCTTACACAGAGTTCGTCTTTAGGTCTTGGAAGTTTATTTAGCTGTGACATTGAATACATATCTCATACCTGAAGATAAGCTCTGTGCAAGCTCAAAAACTTGTCTCTCATCAACAGACATTGGTCCCGTAAAAGATATAACCTCATCCACATTGTGTTTCTAAAGTAATTACAGTACAGTTACATTGTGGTTATACTTTTTGGTGCATGAATTTGTGGTAAATAAAGGTTATTTGGTAGTTTGCTACGTGACTAAAAATAATTTCAGTTTAAACACTATCTAGTTAATATACTTGCATTCTAAAAATACGTGTATTATGAATATCACCCAGGGAATAGCAATAAGGAATTCAACCATGTAGCCAATCTTCAGATTCTATTAATTAGTGTTAATCAGTTATTAAGAATAAAAACAAATTGTAACTGCAATGCAAATAGTCACTGTCTTATACAGTGTAACCATCAGTTACTGACCAGGAGAGATGTTACAGAAGCTATGTTGGTCAATTTTGCCATTTTAATTTTTAATTCTTGTTCATCCAGCTTCAAATCCATCCTTTAATATGTTAAATTGCAAGGTTATTTTTGTAGATGAATTAGTTGTTGTATTGGAAGAACTCCCTGAGTAAGCAATGGTGTATCTTGTATCAAAATGCAACTGGTAATTTTCCCTACCAAACAGTGATTATACAGAATACTGGAATGGAGATTAATATGGTATGATGTGTTTGAGAACACAGGGAAATTCTGATCTCTTTCTGTTACTTATCTGAAGTAATCTAGATTGTGATTCAGTCTTCAAGACTTAAGCATAGCCAAAGGACTTGAGAAGTCTGGAGTAATTGCAGTATATCTAAAATTAAATAACCTTTAAATACATTTATGTTCTGCCATGGTAAAATAGAGGACAGAAAAGTAATCAGAAAAGCACTTACCACTGTTAGGTATTTCACCCAATGAAATGAAAGCTTCACCAGGCCCCTTTATACATTATTTCAGAGTAATGTTCCCCTGTTCCTCCATGGAATTTGGCATAATGTGGGACATGCAGTCATATAGCCATTTGCTAGTTATAATTAGTTCTGCTATTAGTGATTCTCAGGGACTCCCAAATCATTTCATGTATCACTCAAAAACAGTAATATGCATTTGTAAGGTATTAAAAAAATCCTGTTTAATTAATAGTGATAGTGTACAACAGAATTAATCCTTGGGCAGGTTATTCCTTTAACAAGTTTTAAAGTGGGAATGTCATCATATACAACAATGACTTCCACTGATGGTGCACAGTAGAGTTACTTATGTGTATTCCTGTAACAAATCTAATAATTACACATATTGTACAATGCAGCATTTTACCTGTGTGGTATGCGCTCATTCATTCCCTACTATAGCCTTTCAACAGGGCCGGCTCCAGGCACCAGTGAAGGAAGCAGGTGCCTGGGGTGGCCAATGGAAAGGGGCAGCAGTCCATTGGTGTTCGGGCGGCACGTCCAGGTCTGCAACGGCAATTCAGCGGCGGGTCCTTCAGTGCCTTGCCTCTTCTTCCACGGCAGCTCAATAGCTCTGCTCAATCGGGCTTTTCTTTCTTTCTTTTTTTCTTTTTCTTCACCGCTTGGGGCAGCAAAAAGGCTGGAGCCAGCCCTATCTTTCAACATAGTATTTGTTCGAAATGGGTTTTTACTATGCACACATTTTAAAGGGTAGCAAGGAGCAGATCTGTTTCAGTAAAAATATTCAGTCTTCTTTTAGATATTCAGTCACTTGAGGTCTCATTGTACTGAATTTTATGAATGGATACAGAGGATATAGAACTGAGGTGCCTACTTACTGACAATCCCTCATTCACGGGTGCATAATATTTTTCATTTCCTGTGCTTTATCCTTACCAATGTGGAAATCATCAATAACTGCAACAACTGCCCTTCCTCTTGTTTTAACCACATTAAATGTGCATTCTATTATGTGTTTTTAAAAAAAGACCAAAAAAAACTCCTTACTTTCCTTCATCAGTGAAAGGACAGGAGGCTATCTGTGAAATCCCACCTAGTTAGCAACACAGAAAATCCATTTTCACACTATCAACATATTTTAAAACACTCATGCTTCTCCTTGCTCCATATTCTACATTATATAAATATTTAAATGTTCATTTAGTGCTGTTGAAAGGTGCCAGATTGACAGTCTTGGAGCAACAATGACTTCAATGGAGCTGTGCCAATTTATACCAGATGAAAACTTGGCCCAAGATATCTAATAGCTACAACAGAATTCAAAGGAGGACTTTCAGCATTTAAGATGCTGCTTCGTGACAGCTTATCCAGTGTTAAATTCAAAACACTGATCAAAATTCTTCTCTTCAAAAATGCTTTTTTAGGCATTAATAAATGGATAAGATCGTTGCTTAATTTGTAATGAAAGAGGTGCCAGGGCTCAAGAATTATTTTTACTTTCATAACTGATATGGCAAACCCACTGGTGCTGGGTATATGAACTGCCAAGCCTAGAAGTGCCGGGGCTCAGTCCTGGTAAAGCCCTGGCACAAACTAAGCACTAGATAAGAGTCTATACCAGTTATCAATTACATTAAAAATACCAACACTTTAACACACAGCCATGTTCAGTCCAAGAAGGCACACATACTCCACTGGTGGAATGTAAAATTCAGAGCTACTTAAAAATAAAGGCCTGATCTTCCCCCATTGATGTTGAAACTTGCATTGACTTCAGTGGAAACAGGATTGGACTCCCTGACCTAAAAACTGAACAGCTACAAACAGACAAATGTCATAACATTTTTTTAAAATGTTAAACTAACTTAATGGTGGTCAGGATCTGAGCAGAATGTCCTACAACAACAGCACAGAAATGATTCAGTACTTCTGGGTGCTGCTGTCTGGATTGGTGGATGGGGCTCAATCAGTAAAAATGTCTCATTGCACACATTGACTTATTAACATGAATGTTGATCTCTTGGGGGAGCATTGTTGATGGTTGAGTGTGCTTATTTTGCAGTTCTTCAGTTTGTCCATTGACTTAACTGTGTAGCACCTTTGCAAACAGTACTATACAGTGCAACTGGTTACTGACAAGCTAATGAATTAAAAATAAATGTACACCTGTGTGTAATTAAATTAGATGTGATGAAAGTTGTAGAGATTAATGCATACAATCAAAGCGTATGCTTTAATCACCTCAACTGTCAGCTGTAATTTATGGGCAAAGCTCCTCTACAACAATCTATTTTACCTGAAAAGTGGAAAGGTATTGTATTTTTGATGGTGTCTAAGTGTCTTCTGATAAATAGCAGCTCAACAGAGCTCATAATTGGTAGCAAATACATATGTTAGGTGTTGTGTATACCACATTAGGTATTACGTGCATAGTATTAATGAAATATACATTATAAATAAGTGTTGGGAAGTTATGTTAACCAAATGTTCTCACAATTCTTTTTACCCATGTCAACTATCCCATAACACTTTGCAAAGCAAATAGGAAATGTGTCAAACGCAAAATACATTAATGCTCTGCCATGGTCCAAGCTGGAGAGGTACCTTCATGGACTAGTACCTGGAAAGCAGTATCCAAAAGAAAGAGATGAAAGGCACAGAACTACAAGTTAAGGAACCAGGACAGTGGGGGGTTGGATTTTAGTGATGTGTAAAGAATTTCATAACTCGTAAAATCAGCTATAAATACGACTAGCTAAAATGTGTATCTTTGGAGCACAATTTCTGTGTACAGTCACCATGCTGCTAGCATTGCTTCTCAGAAGGAGGGTATGTATGTCTCCTTTTTGTGCTGTACTGCTTTGTCATTAATCAATATATTTGGCCAAGAAAGGATGGTAGAACTAGGACTTAGGGCCTTGACCTGTTCCTTTTATGGTCAATGACAAAACTCTCATTGACTTGAATGAGAGCAGGTTCGCAGGAGTGAGACCTTAGTGAATAAATGTACATAAGTATCAACCTCTGTCCACAGAAACTCCATCTGCTGGTCAAAACTCCAAATTGAAACATCTCTTCATGTTAAATTACACAATCATAGAACTGTAACATACTTCTCCACCATTTCAAAAGATTTAAGGGCAACTTTGTAACATAACTATATATTACATAGAGGCAGCATCTCATCACAATACCAGCCCAGATCTCTGGATGTCATGTGGCAGGACAAGCCCTGATTTATGGGGAAGTGCATGGCCACCTCTTGTCATGTGACTGCCAAATAATAGCAAAAAGAATCACTGTCCTCTAAAATGGAACAAAATACTTTATTAGAATATGGAAAACATTATTTTTGCTAAATCTCTCTCTCTCTCTCTCTCTCTCTCTCACCCTTTGCTTCACTGTAGAACTTTGGAATAGAATCTTCAGAAGCTCACTCACAGCCTGTTTCCTGCTTCAGTTTTAAAGAAACACTGCAAATAGAATCATAAGACTGGAAGGGCCCTCAAGAGTCCAATTCCCTGCATGCATGGAAGAACTAAGTATTATCTACACCATCCCTGACAGGTCTTTGATGATTTTTAAGAACAGGTTAGACAATGATGGAGATTCCACAATGTCCTTAGGCAATGTATTTCAGTTCTTAACTACCTTTTTCCTAATGTCCAACCTAAACCTCCCTTGCTACAATTTAAGCCCGTTGCTTCTTGTCTTATCCTCAGAGGTTAAGGAGAACATTTTCCCCCCTCCTCTTTATATTAGCCTTTTATGTACTTGAAAACTGCTATCATGTCCCCTCTTTCTTCTTTTCTCCAGATTAAACAAACTTATTGTTGTCCATCTTCCCTCATAGGTCATGTTTTCTAGACCTTTCATCATTTTTGTTGTTTTTCTCTGGACTTTTCCCATTTTATCCACATCTTTCCTGAAATTTGGTGCCAAGAACTGGACACAATACTCCAGCTGAAGCCTAATCACTGTGGAGTATAGTGGAAGAATTACTTCTCATGTCTTGCTTACAACACTCCTGCTAATACATCTTCAAATAATAGTTGCTTTTTTTTTTGCAAGGTTGTTACATTGATGACTCATATTTAACTTGTGATCCACAATGACCCCCCAAATCACTTTCTGCAGCACTGCTTCCAATTTTGTTTGTGTGCAACTGATTGTTCCTTCCTAAGTGGAGTACTTTGCATTTGTCCTTATTCAGTTTCATCCTATTTACTTCAGACCATTTCTCCAGTTTTCTGGATCATTTTGAATTTTATTCCTATTCTCCAAAGCACTTGCAACTCCTCCCAGCTTGGTACTATCCACAAACTTTTTAAATGGGTGCTTTTTAAAGACACCATAATAGAGGCCCAACTTCAATTTATACCCCAAATTAATAAACAGTAAAATAACTAAAAAAGAGCCACCGTGGCTTAACAACCATGTAAAAGAAGCAGTGAGAGATAGACTTCCTTTAAAAAGTGGAAGTCAAATCCTAGTGAGGCAAATAGAAAGGAGCATAAACACTGCCAAATTAAGTGCAAGAGTGTAATAAAGAAAAGCCAAAGAGGAGTTTGGAGAATGGCTAGCCAAAAACTCCAAGGGTAATAACAACATGTTTTTTAAGTACATCAGAAGCAGGAAGGCTGCTAAACAACCAATGAGGCCCCTTGACGATCGAAATACAAAAAGAGCGCTTAAAGACGATAAAGTCATTGCGGAGAAACTAAATGGATTCTTTGCTTCAGTCTTCACGGCTGAGGATCTTAGGGAGATTCCCAAACCTGAGCTGGCGTTTGTAGGTGACAAATCTGAGAAAGTGTCACAGATTGAAGTGTCACTAGAGGAGGTTTTGGAATTAATTGATAAACTCAACATTAACAAGTCACCGGGACCAGATGGCATTCACCCAAGAGTTCTGAAAGAACTCAAATGTGAAGTTGCGGAACTATTAACTAAGGTTTGTAACTGTCCTTAAATCGGCTTTCGGTACCCAATGACTGGAAGTTAGCTAATGTAACGCCAATATTTAAAAAGGGCTCTAGAGGTGATCCCGGCAATTACAGACCGGTAAGTCTAACGTCAGTACCGGGCAAATTAGTCGAAACAATAGTTAAGAATAAAATTGTCAGACACATAGAAAAAACATAAACTGTTGAGCAATAGTCAACATGGTTTCTGTAAAGGGAAATTGTGTCTTACTAATCTATTAGAGTTCTTTTGAAGGGGTCAACAAACATGTGGACAAGGGGGATCCAGTGGACATAGTGTACTTAGATTTCCAGAAAGCCTTTGACAAGGTCCCTCACCAAAGGCTCTTACGTAAATTAAGCTGTCATGGGATAAAAGGGAAGGTCCTTTCATGGATTGAGAACTGGTTAAAAGACAGGGAACAAAGGGTAGGAATTAATGGTAAATTCTCAGAATGGAGAGGGGTAACTAGTGGTGTTCCCCAAGGGTCAGTCTAGGACCAATCCTATTCAATTTATTCATAAATGATCTGGAGAAAGGGGTAAACAGTGAGGTGGCAAAGTTTGCAGATGATACTAAACTGCTCAAGATAGTTAAGACCAAAGCAGATGTGAAGAACTTCAAAAAGATCTCACAAAACTAAGTGATTGGGCAACAAAATGGCAAATGAAATTTAATGTGGATAAATGTAAAGTAATGCACATTGGAAAAAATAACCCCAACTATACATACAATATGATGGGGGCTAATTTAGCTACAACGAGTCAGGAAAAAGATCTTGGAGTCATCGTGGATAGTTCTCTGAAGATGTCCACGCAGTGTGCAGAGGCGTCAAAAAAGCAAACAGGATGTTAGGAATCATTAAAAAGGGATAGAGAATAAGACTGAGAATATATTATTGCCCTTATATAAATCCATGGTACGCCCCACATCTCGAATACTGTGTACAGATGTGGTCTCCTCACCTCAAAAAAGATATACTGGCACTAGAAAAGGTTCAGAAAAGGGCAACTAAAATGATTAGGGTTTGGAGAGGGTCCCATATGAGGAAAGATTAAAGAGGCTAGGACTCTTCAGCTTGGAAAAGAGGAGACTAAGGGGGATATGATAGAGGTATATAAAAATCATGAGTGATGTGGAGAAAGTGGATAAGGAAAAGTTATTTACTTATTCCCATAATACAAGAACTAGGGGTCACCAAATGAAATTAATAGGCAGCAGGTTTAAAACAAATAAAAGGAAGTTTAGTTCTTCACGCAAGCTCAGTCAACTTGTAAACTCCTTACCTGAGGAGGTTGGAAGGCTAGACTATAACAGCGTTTAAAAGAGAACTAGATAAATATGTTCTGTGGTGAGTCCATAAATGGCTATTAGCCAGGATGGGTAAGGAATGATGTCCCTAGCCTCTGTTTGTCAGGGGATAGAGACGGATGGCAGGAGAGAGATCACTTGATCATTGCCTGTTAGGTTCATTCCCTCTGGGGCATCTGGCATTGGCCACTGTCAGTAGACAGATACTAGCTAGATGGACCTTTGGTCAACCTGGTACAGCCGTTCTGATGTTCTTATGTTATATATATTCTCAGCCCTTTTTCTTTTGTCCTAATTTGGCATTGAGCACTCTTCATAGCTAATTGCTTTTCCATGCAGTCTCTCCTATCCAACCACCCATTTTGGGGGATGTGGGAAGGGCTTGAATATAGTGTCTTCTGGGTTAGCATTGCAATATAAACACTATCACTAAGCCGACCCACCCTGAATGTGCAAAAGAACTGAGTTACTTCAGGTAAACTGTGATTTCTGAAAAATTCAGCCAGTCCATTTCTGAACTTTGAATGCTGATACAAGGGACTGGTGCTGAACTTACCCACCTCCTCTTGTTCACCAACAGAAGTTGGTCCAATAAAAGATATTACCTCACACACCTTGTCTCTGCCATCACCTCCTAATCATGTTTGACAGTAACTGAAATGTGAACTGTATTCTTTGTGGAAAGGCTTATGATATACTTTATAATAAAGGAAGGAAGGAGGAAGATTTAAGAAGCAGGGATTTTTGTCACATTCTGTTGATTTTGCTAACGACAAGGCCCTTAAATGTCCTGCTAATAGACACCACTATCAATTTCTATATAATAAATACATTATTTTGTTTAACGTGATAAGACACTAGCTAATGCTTGTTCTTAATATATATGATCTTCATTTAATGTAACTCATTTTCTTTTCCTTGTCTCAGACTGGCAAGAAAACTAATAACAAATAGCATCAAATTCACTTTCTTCTGGACCTCAGAATATTTGTAATTAAACATTGGGATTATCTTGTGAACCAGGCAGAAGCTGTAGGGCAATTCCCCCTTTTCTAAGAAAACAAGCTGCTGCATAGGAAGGTCCTAAACTATAGGTGCAGACTGAAAGTAGAATAAAAAATGAACCTGTCAGAAAAGGAAAACAGCAGCAAAAAATGGTCATGGCAAGAATCTATTTGCTATGCTGGCTCAATATATTCTTATTGCAGACCACAGTGACCTTAGTGAAGAATGGTCTTCACCGGTTTCTCTGACATTTCACTGGGTCTGAGCTTTAACTAGGGAGGAGGATATTACTGATTTAGATTCCAAAATATTCAGTCAGTCAGTTTCACTCTGCATTACCCTGCATATACTGTATCTAATCTGTTACTTTGGAAGGGCTTGCAGCTGCTGCTAAGTGATTTATCTCAAGTAACCTCTATGCTATGACAGCTCTGAGGTAGCAGATAGTCCCAGTAGTGATAAGAGCAGCCACACTCAGTATGAAGTGCACAACTGTACTGTTCTGTCAATGTTGGGTTTGCCAAATAAAATTTGTAATGCTGTGATTAATCTGACTTTTTTTATTCATTAAGGGAACAATGCAGCTTTGAATGCTTTGCTAGGATAATTGTTATCTTGAGCATGGGTGCAAACTGTATACTCACAGGTTTTCTGCTTACAAAATAAAATAAACTTAACATTCAAAAGAAGTGAATTGTGTTATTAAATTTATTTCATTACATTTTAAAGCCTCCAGCTGAATCTTAACAGCAATAATTTCAGATAATGCCTTATTAGCTGGAATCCTAAATATCTGTACTCCTTGAATATTTTGTAAAAATACTCAGAATAATTTTGCATATATCAATGTCTAAGCAATAAGTTACTTGTTAATGACAATTTTGAATTAAATATTCAAGTAAACATAAAAAAATAAAAAACAATCACCCACATGAAAGACCTGCTGCACTTGAGAGTAAATGGAGCTTGCAGCTGAGTAAAAATTGGGAAACCACAAAACATAAACAGTAAATATTAGAGGTGATCAGAATATTTTTTTTCCTGTGGCCAATTTTGACTTTTTTTTTGGTAAAAATCTGAAAATTTTAGGCTAAAAAAATTAATATTTTGGTTCAAAAGTGCCACTATAGTGCTTCATAAGAGTTTGGGTGCCTTATGTGCCCTCATTTTCCCCTATGAGACTAGACCCCGGCCAGACTAGATATCACATGATGCACCATGATCTTCCTTCTTGCTGAGTCACCATGTTGCATCATGGGTTCTTCCTAACCATGGTGCATAATGGACCTGTAATCTAGATGGGAAACCTTACCCTTATATGGGGACATGAGGCATCACCCAAACTGCAACTCCCATGAAATACCACAATGCCATTTCCAAATAAAAAAATTTTGGTCTTCCGTGGAAAATCAAAAAGTTTTCAGATACTCAGTTTGTTAACCAAAAGTAAAAATTACCCAATGGAAAGCAGACACTTTTTGCAAAAGTAGATGAATAAAAATAAAATTGTTAACAATTTTGACAGAATTTTTAATCAGTCCTATAAATTATTTATCACCAAAATTCCCCAATCATATAAAGTTGCCTCTGTTGCAGCTGCTCAAGCAAAGAGGGTAAATAATTGAATCTAAGCAATATGCAAGGTAGAAACTGAAGGGCATAAGTCCAGTGTGGGTGCTCTTATTAGAAAGCAGTTATAAAGGGACAATTTGACTTATGTGAGAGGCTTTAGCAGCAGTTCATTACCTTGTCTAGCTTAGTTTTTGGGGGTGGAATTTTAATGTCTAGGGCTCTAGGGATGATGTATTCTACCTCCTGCCCATGCTTCAGGAAGTACTTGGCACTGGGAAACTAATCCTGTTCCTAGTCTGGGACAGTAGGTGCAGAATGACACTGCTGCCATTCTACAGCCTGGAAGGAGTGGAAGACTCTTTTCTGTCTTCCCCCATGCAGGTTCTCCAATAGCTAGCCAAGTTAATTGGCTGCTGTGGGCTGAATGTAGGGCTTAAAGCACATGTTACATGATTAAAATTATGGTGTCACATTAATTCTTTATCTTCCATGCTTGAGACCTACATAAGGCAGGTGGTGAAGCTTTTAATGAAAATTAAGCCTCAGTGCTATGCTCAAAAGTTTTGCTGTTTTCTGATGTCCTGTCAACAGTAAGCACCAGTTTGCATCTAATGATTTGGCTTAAAGTTGGTGATGACCTGTGTCAAATCTAGAAGCTGTCCTAGACTTGATTTTAACAAATAGGGAGGAACTCGTTGAGAATTTGAAAGTAGAAGGAAGCTTGGGTGAAAGTGATCATGAAATCATAGAGTTTGCTATTCTAAGGAAGGGTAGAAGGGAGTACAGCAAAATAGAGACAATGGATTTCAGGAAGGTGGATTTTGGTAAGCTCAGAGACGTGATAGGTAAGGTCCCATAGGAATCAAGAATGAGGGGAAAAACAACTGAGTAGAGTTGGCAGTTTTTCAAAGGGACACTATTAAGGGCCCCAAAGCAAGCTATTCCGATGGGTAGGAAAGATAGAAAATGTGGCAAAAGACCACCTTGGCTTAACCACGAGAACTTGCATGACCTACAAAATAAAAAGGAGTCATATAAAAAATGGAAGCTAGGTCAGATTACAAAGGATGAATATAGGCAAACAACACAGGAATGCAGGGGCAAGATTAGAAAGGCAAAGGCACAAAATGAACTCAAACTAGCTATGGGAATAAAGAGAAACAAGAAGACTTTTGATCAATACATTAGAAGCAAGAGGAAGACCAGGGACAGGGTAGGCCCACTGCTCAGTGAGGAGGGAGGAACAGTAACAGGGAACTTGGAAATGGCAGAGATGCTTAATGACTTCTTTGTTTCGGTCTTCACTGAGAAGTCTGAAGGAATGTCTAACAAACGAATGCGTATGGAAGGGTGGTATTTAGAAGAACATAAAAAAAGCAAGTTAAAAGAAATACCTAGAAAAGTTAGATGCTGCAAGTCACCAGGCTGAATGGAAATGCACCTAGAAATACCGGATTAATGAGGAGGTATCTGAGCCTAGCATATATCTTTGGAAGTCATGGGAGATGGGAGAGATTCCAGAGACTGGAAAAGGGCAAATAGATGCCCGTCTATAAAAAGGGAATAAAAACAACCCAGGAAACTACAGACCAGTTAGTTTAACTTCTGTGCCAGGGAAGATAATGGAGCAAGTAATTAAAGAAATCATTTGCAAACCTTGGAAGGTGGTAAGTGATAGGAATAGCCAGCATGGATTTGTAAAGAACAAATCATGTCAAAACCAATCTGATAGCTTTCTTTGATAGGATAACGAGTCTTATGATAAGGAGAAGCGGGGAGTGGTATACCAACTTTAGTAAGGCATTTGATACAGTCTTGCATGATATCCTTATCGATAACTAGGCAAATACATTTAGAGGGTACATAAAGGTAGTGCATAGCTGGCTGGATAACCATACTCAGAAGATAGATAAGGGCTCCCAATCCTGCTGAAAGGATAAACAAGTGGGGTCCACAGGGTCTGTTTGAATCGGCTTGTGTCAATATTTCATCAACGACTAAGATGTTGCGCATAAGAAGTACTCTTATTAAGTTTGCGGAGATACCAAACTGGAGGGATTGTAACTGCTTTGGAGACAGGGTAAAATAATAATCTGGACAAATTGGAGAAATGGGGAGGTAAAACGGATGAAGTTCAATAAAGACAAATGCAAAATGCTCCACTTACGAAGGAACAATCAGTTTCACAATACAGGATGGGAAAAGACTGTCTAGGAAGGAGTATCGAGAAAGAGATCTAGGGGTCATAGTGACCACAAGCTAAATATGAGTCAACAGTGTGATACGGTGCAAAAATAAAAACGTAGTTCTGGGATGCATTAAGCAGGTTGTGCAAACAAGACACGAAGTCATTCTTCCACTCTACTCTGAGCTGTTAGGCTCAACTGAGTATTGTGTCCAGTCTGGGCACCGATTTCAAGAAAAAGTGGAAAGAAATGGAGAGTCCAGAGAAGAGCAACAAGAATGATTAAAGGTCTTGAGAATAGGGCCTATGAAGGAAGGTTGAAAGAAGTGGTAGTTAAGTTTGAAAAAGAGAAGACTGAGAGGGACATGATAGCAGTTCCAGGATCTAAAAGGTGTCATCAGGAGGAGGAGAACACTTTTTGCCTTAGCCTCTATGGTAGACAAGAACAATGCTTAAAATGCAGCAAGGGAGATTTAGGTTGGACATTAGGAAAAAGTTCCTAACTATCAGGGTAGTTAAACACTGGAATAAATTGCCTAGGGAGGTTGTGGAATCTCCATCTCTGGAGATATTTAAGAGTACGTTGGATAAATGATTATCAGGGATGGTCTAGACAATATCTGGTCCTGCCATGAGGGCGGGGGACTGGACTCGATCACCTCTTGAGGTCCCTTCCAGTCCTAGAGTCTATGAATCTATGAATTGGCATCCAGAAAGAAATAGTATATGTAAGTAAAGACCTCCCAAACCTGTTGCCCTTTCAGTGGGAGAACTGCCACTTGTTCTTTGAACTATTTTATGTCACAGGCTGGGTTATCTTATCTGGTGTCTATACTCAGAACCAGAATCCAAATGTATATTCATTTTGTTCTAGAGAAGGGCCACACCTGCCAAGTTTGGAGCTGAAACTGAACCTTCCTAAAATGGAGATGGGTGGGTCAAATCCATCTTTTGTCCAGGAAAATGTGTTCATTTCTCCATAATATAATTCAGGCACTTTGCTGTGTTCCTTGTGTTGTCAAGAAATATCCAATTGCCTTTTTCCTCCACACAGAGTAACTGAAATTCACTTTTCTTTTTCTGTTTCTTTCCTGGTCATAAAAGAGCTGTCACTCTCATCTGTACTCTTGTTCATCATCTCTCACTAAGGTGTGACTATGCTTTTACACCTGCCAAGTTTAGCATTCACTCACCATCTTCAGAACCAATATGTGAAATATTCAATAAAGGGCAATGAAAGACAACATACCTGACCCATATTACCCTATAGATTATGTGCATGAACCTTGCATGAACCTTGCATACCTCTGCCAGCCACAGGCCTTCACATCTCAAGTCCAGTCTGAAGTGAGCATCCCTTGTGTAGCAGCATGCTCACCTTTATACATATTTTACCATCTAGTCTTGTTTTAGCTGAACCTAGATGATGTTCTTCTGACACTGACAGATTTTAAAATACCTTTGTGTGTCAAATTCCCAAAGCTTCCAAGAACAGAAAAACAAAGATATTTTAAAAAGGCAGAAACCATTAGTGAGCATGTGTGCAGTAAGTGGCGCAAGAATCCAAGTAAATCTTCTCTAGGTATGTCAATACTGTTTTTTGTTTCCATATTATGCGTATACAATACTACTAAAGAATATTTGACACTTTCAACAAGAATGTGCATCAATTTTCCTAGCCTAGGCTCCAGTCTTGAATTCACCTATGTGGATGGACAGCAATACTCAGATGAAGCACAACACAGAATCAGGACCTTAGAAACTACACTTTTTTTACTGTAAAATTTAAGTATCTTTACTTCACCCTGCAGCTTGCCTAGTTAGTTCATTTTAAAGAGAAACTGCTCTTTCCTGTTCATCCTTTACTGTTTCTTTATGATGAATAAACATATATTATTTTTATCTGCTTGATTGAAGAAAAAAAAAACCCAGAAGTTTCAGGTTGTCACTTCCCTCTCTCTGCTGGAGGACTTTGGTATTACTGTAGGAACAAAGTGTGATGGCACACCAGGCTGTAAAATGAGCTGCTTTTCTTCTACCCTATATGAGGGAATGCTGACTCTGCCTATCTGAAACTCAGCATCACTTCCCAACATTGGTGGGGGGTGGGAAGGGATAAGGGAAATTGGCAGCTTAAATTACAACTTTAGATATAATGGGCAAAAAAAACTTTTAAAATGTTGTTATGCAATTCATCTTTAATAGATACCACCCTCAATTTAAAGCCACAGGGGGAAGTAATTAAAATTTAATAGAAGCTACAGCTGTTAAACAAATGTTCTGTGACCCTTCCCCCCCCTTTAGAATATTATAGGAAGGAGAATACAATCTTTAAATATATATTCTTCTAATTATATATCCGTCCCTCTCCCTCACCTCTGCTTTCATGTATAACCTTGCAGGAAACATTGTTACAAGTGTTTTTTTAGGTAAACTGTTGGTTCAGCAAGTTGAAATCAAAAACCACAGGAAAATAAACCATCAATAAATGTAACTAATACAGAGAAGTGCAATGTCTAATTCTGTGGTACAGACTTGAAAGCATATTCTTTCCGTCACATTAGGAGCATAGTCTGCCCTTGAAAACTCATTTGAAGCTTGGCCACGGAAATAAAAAAAATGAAAATACTCCCTTCCTGGCCTTTGTGTTGTTCTATTTTTTTCTCTCTCTAAGTTGCAGTTTTATATCTTGAGGTGCCTTCAGTATTTAAAGAATTATTTAGCATATTTAGTACATATCATGCTGATGAAACCATTAATGTAGTGTGAGGAGAGGATATATCTCCGTCTAGTGTCATGAGTATTTTACAGGATAGTCAAGGTGTTCTCACTGACACAAAATAATTAGATTTCCTCACCAAAGGGTGTGCAGAAAATAAGGGGTCTCAGTGCCTGAACAATAGGCATCAAGAACCAGCCATCCTGTTGTTGGTTACTCTCCAGCCAGGTTAACAAAGGGACTGCAGTTCATTGTTGCATGCCTCTGTTTAAACATTGGCTGTACCTGTAGATTATTTATAGATGTAGGGTGGAGACAGAATCCCTCCTCCCTTCATCTTCTCATGCAGCTCAAACTGGCTCGGGGAGCAGGGTATCTTCTGGTAAAAGGCACCTGCAGGTGTGTATTAATACAATGTTTTGCCATGCACAATTAAAATGGTGGCCTATTGCATTTTCAGTGATCTCTTTCTTTATGCGCTAAAAAAAGTGTTGTACGTGTTTTCAGTATTAGTATTAATTATATTGGATTCTAATGATCAGACATTCTGACTGTTTCTGGAGTGATTCTCCAGGCTTCTACATTTTTGAATATCTCTAACCTTTTTGTAATTAAATGACCCTACCAAATCCATGGCACTAGCTCCCCAAGAAGTTGGACTCCAGCCTTCTGGCTAAAAGTGCAATATACTCAGATTCACCTTAAGCTTTAGCTTCTGGCCAGGTACAGAATCTGTTAGAAACTGAAATGAAGTAGCTTCAGCTGACTGTATTCTGGAAGCTCTCATCCAGAGGCATGATGTGAACCATTGTGAATATAAACTAGTCACAGATAATCTTTGGCTACAGTGGTTGACATTTTAAGAGAGAAAAATTATCCAAAGAGAGAGAGAGTTGCTGATGGCAAGCAGGTCACCAATGAAAACACAAGCAGTAATATACAGTCTGGCCAATTAAAATAGATGGTTTGAATCTCAGGAATAGATAAATCGGGTTCCCGTTACCACAGTATCTGGCTATGGACTTGTGGTAAGGTATCCAAGGTGTGGGCAAGTTTCTGCAAAACAACTTAGCCATTCATGGAATCAAAATTGGATATCATCTGTTAGGTTATGTAGCAGAGGAGATTACAATTCAGTAACTAAAGAGGCATTAGTGTGGGATAAGGAAGATGGATCTGACTCCCCTAAATATAATATATATACATATATAAAATCAATGCCTCTGATATTTCTCCCTTTCCCCACCTACTAGCTTTTTACATTTCTTAGATGGAAATTCACACTGAGTATTTGTGACCATCTCGGATACTGCAGCACATTGTCCACTATCCAGAAATGTGGTTTTGTGCACGTGCACGCGCACGCGCACACACATGCACTTGCTTTCTCTCTGCTTAGTGTAATGTAATTCACCTCCAGATACTCCACGAACAGCTTGAAACTTAGAAATGGAGCACAAACACTTATCGTCCTGGACCACAGGGAGTCATGGACCCAGCGAGGTTTTTCTCAACAACTGGAACCTCTGGGTTTCATTACCTTCACAACCCAGTGGGGATAGATGTCTGTAGTCAAACAAGGCAGGTATAAATATCACCCAATGTTCTCAGCAAGCTCAGTGATTCCTAGTATCTTGCCACACCTTTGATCCTAATCCACGTATCAGCTGGATATCTTAGGGCTTGTTTTCACTACCCACTGGATTAGCGGGTAGCGATCAATCTGGGGTGGGTCAATTTATCACATCTAGTATAGACATGATAAATCGACCACTGAGCGCTCTCCCATCAACTTGGTACTTCACCAGAATGAGGAGCGCAAGCAGAATCAAAGGGAGAGCATCAGCTATCGACTTACCATAGTAAAGACACCGTGGTAAGTAGATCTAAGTATGTCCACTTCAGCTATGCTAGTCACATAGCTGAAGCTGCGTATCTTAGATCGACCCCGTGCGGTAGTGTAGACAAGCCCTTAGTTTCACATACAACTTTTTGTTACAGAAGGTGGAGAAAGCAACTAAATTAGAGGCTATTCTAGATTTGATGCTGACAAATACGAAGGAACAGATTGAGAATTTGAAGGTGGAAAGCAGTTTGGGTGAAAATGATCACAAAAAAGATACAGTGCAAGATTCTAAGGAATGACAGGAGGGAAAACAGCAGAATAAAGACAAAGGGCTTCTAGAATGCAGACTTGAGCAAACTCAGAGAACTGGTAGGTAAGATCCCATGGGATGCAAGTCTAAGGGAAAAGAAGATTTCAGGAGAGTTGGCAGTATTTTAAAGAGACGTTATTAAAGGCATGCAAGGCATGTATCAACCTGCACTGGTCAAGCAGGGGATAACCAATCACTTTGAGACCAATAAGCCATGCTCCCTCGCCATTGCTGTCCATGCTCCAGGTGGAGGGAGTATATAAAAAGAAGCAGCTCAGTTCAGTCTGAACTGACTGAAGAGAAGAGTGGATGCATACTGCAGGAAGTCACTTGAACTCTAGACTGTGGAGACTCAGCACCCTGATTATGCTGTGGGACTCCAGTCAACCACGGAGTCCACGGAGACCAAAGGGGACAAAGAACTGCTACTCATGCAGGAGCTGCCAGAACTGGGATTAAGGTAGGAAGTGACCATGGGGACACATTTGTTCATATAGAGACCCAACCTACACAAGAGTTAGTGCTTTCATAGGACCCTAGGTTGGGACCCGGTGGAGCAGGATAGGCCTGGGTCCCACCAATCCCAATCTTCATCTAGCATGGGACACCATGAGTGTCCAAGGTAATAGATGCCATTGCCTGATATTGTGGATGTTAGGTGCTACCGCCTGCATCTGCAGATGTTAGGCATTACTTTCAGGAACTGTGGACACTAGGCACTACAGCCTGGGACTACTGACAGTGGTCTTTAGGCCACATTGCCATATGGGAAGGCACTATTTTGATGACATTTTCAACTAGGCTTCCCTGTCCTGAGAGCAGGGAGAAACTTTGAACACACAGTGAGGAGGGAAAGATGACAACAGAAAAGACAGCAATGGCAAAAGTGTTAAATGTGTTTTTTGTTTGTTTTCACCAGAAAGATTTGTATTGACTGCACGACTAACATAGCTAACAGCAGTGTAAATAAGGTAGCATCTGAGGCTCAAATACAGAAAGAACAATTTAAGAGTTACAAGTTAGATCTCTTTGAGTCAGCAGGGCCTGACTAAACACAGCCTAAATACTTAAGGAACTAGCTGAAGAAATTGCTGAGCCATTAGTGATTATCTTTGAGCACTCATAGAAGATGGGAGAGATACCTTAGGGATGAAAAGGGCAAATAGAGTAGCTATTTGTAAAAAGAGGAATAAGGACAACCCAGGAAATTATAGGTTAATCAGCCTAAATTTGGTACCCAGAAAGATGATGGACCAAATAATCAAGCAATCAATTTATAAGCACATAAAAGATAACGTGATACATAACAATCAGTATGGATTTATCAAGAACAAATCATGACAAACCAACCTAATATTCTTCTTTGATGGTAACTAGCCTTGTGGCTAGGAGGGAAAGCAGTAGATAGATAACATCTTGACTATAGTAAGGCTATTCTCTCACTTGACCTTGTCATATAGCCTAGAAGAGTTTACTCTGAGGAGGGTACACAACTAGATGGAAAAATGTACTATGAGAGTAGTTATCAATGGTTCATAATTAAACTGGAAGTGGTCCCCTGAGGATCTGTTCTGGGTCTGGTTCTATTCAATATCTTCAGACATGATTTGGATAAGGGCATAGAGAATACATCTATAAAGCTTACAAATGATACCAAGCTGGGAGGGGATGCAAGCACTTTGGAGGGCAGGATTAGAATTCGAAATGACCTTGACAAACTGGAGAAATGATCTGAAATATATGGGATGAAATTCTGTAAGGTCAAATGAAAAATATTACACTTAAGACAGAATAATCAATTGCACAAATACCAAATAAGAAATGACTGCCTAGGAAGAAGTAGAGCTGAAAACGATCTGGATCGCAAACCAAATATGAGTCAACAGCGTAATACTATTGCAAAAAAGGTAAGTATTATTCTTGGATGTATTAGCAGAAGTGTTATAAACAAGACATAAGAAGTAATTCTTCAACTCTACATAGCACTGATAAGGCCTCAACTGGAATATTGTGCCAAGTTCTTCTCTCCACGCTTTAGGAAAGATGTGGACAGAGAAGAAGAACAAAAATGACTGAAGGTCTAGAAAGCATGACCTATGAGGGAAATTGAAAAAAAAATGGGTTTCTTTAGTCCGGATAAGAGAATACTGAGGAGGGGGAACATAAATCTTCAAGTATGTAAAAGGTTGTTATAAAAAGGAGGGTGAAAAATTGTTCTGAACCACTGAGGACAGAACAAGAAATAATGGGCTTAATTGCAACAAGGGAGATTTAGGTTGGACATTAGGAAAAATTTCCTAACTATAAGAGTAGTTAAGCATTTGAGCTAATTACGTAGGGAGATTGTGGAATCTCTTTTTTTTTTTTAAACAGGTTAGAGTAGTGGGTTTCAACCTTTTTAAATTTGTCAACCCCTAAAAATTTTTATATGGAGGTGTGAACTGCTTTGGATATCATAGCCATTGTTTGTGGACCCCTACAGGTTCATGAACCATAGGTTGAAAACCACTGGATTATACAAACACCTCTTAGGGATGGTCCAGATAATACCAAATCCTGACTCAGTGCACAGGACCGGACTAGATGACCTATCCAGCTTCCATTTTTGTTGACAGAAAATTTCAGCCACAATTAATACCATTGCAGAATTTTTGTGCCATTTAGAATTATTTTGATATGTAAAGAGTTCAATTTAAAATTTGGTTTGTTACCAAATTAAGTTGAACTGATTTTAGGCACTCTCAATCCAATCTGAGTGTCCACACAGGGAGGTTAAGCTATTTTGATTTGATTAATTTAATTCAGAAATTGATTTAGTTGAAGTGGTGCAACTTCTGTGTGCAGGCCTGGGCTTTGTGAAAGGGCCTTAACCTCTGAAGTCATCAATGGATGAGATATTGGACAAATTATGCTTGCTTGGACCCAAGCATCACTTAAATGAAAATTCTAGGTTCAACTCCATAATATCTGAATAGGGTGTTTATATACTCTTATGGTCTTGAAGGCAGAGTGAAATTGGGATAGAACTTGAGATCACACCCTGTTCTACATAAACAATTATAAGCATTAAAAAAAAAATAACCAAGCCTGTTTTACTTAACAGTATGTAATGGACATAGTTTGGCTCTGTGAATGTCATTCTATGACTTTCTACGAGGTAAGAAATCTACTGCAGTGGCTACAGTCCTGTCAGGTGATAGGAAATGTTTACTTAGTTTAAAACCGTGCAAGTCTGACTTTCACAGGTCCTTGAGTATGTTGGTAGAGACTACGTCTTCTGAAAGTGACTCTGATACATTGATTTATGAAAATGTTGCAGAAATAAAACAGGAAAATAGAACAATGGGGCAATTAAAAGGATGATGCACAGCAGTGTAAACACAGAGGCCAAGCCAAATATGTTGGAGTATACATCATAGGCTGAAGTTAAGTCTTCCAGTTCTCTCTTGCAGATGAAAATATACAGTGCAGACTGATTCAGATCCAGAGCATGCTAGCACTGGTGTGAATGTAACTCAGAGTTAATGAGACTGACTTTTCAGAGGCAGGGACACACTATCAAAACATATGTGGGCTGATAAATTTATATCAACATCTTCTGTGCTCTCCTCTCAGACATTATGGTTTTCCATGAATAATCTTGGCCTCGGGAATTTTGGGAAATGTATATTTTCCTTAATCCACATATGCAGGTTTTGTAGGAAATAAAGGTGAAAATCACCCTAATGCAGAAAGCCAGCATAAGATCTATGTGCCATTTTTGTACTGTAGAGTCGTGGTGCTAGCTATCTGGATTGGGGTGAATTTCAACCTCCCTAAATAAATGATTAATAGGGAATGTAGTATAATTATTTTGAGGTTTGAAAAATCAAGATATGGAAGCCTGGTTTTGGAATTGAACTATATAAACCCTAATAGAATGAATGAATAAATTGATATATATTTGTGACCATGCACATTAGTCAAGGATTTTGGAGAAGAAAGTGTTCAGTAAATGTATTAGTTTCCCACCTTCTCCATTCCCTCCCTCTCCCCCCCCCCCACTTAACACATGCATGAAGAATAAAAGCAACCACAAAAATACAGATGGTAGCATGCTGAAATACTGGTTTGGGGGCTTGAAATTAAGTGAACATAGATACATTGAAGACTTGTTTATGCTTTGTTTGTACAACCACCAATAAATCATTTTATGAACTGTAAAAGTAGGAAGCATTACCTACCCATTCTTTAAAAGAAAAAAATTTAAAAAATACTGGACACAATCACTAAGAGCGTCCATTACATTTTCCTTGAAAACACAGAGGCATTAAGTCTTTGACCCTGTACCAATAAAATTAATGTGAGTTTTTTCATTGACCTTAAGGGTCACAGACTCAAGCCTAGGGGCGGCTCTAGGTATTTTGCCTCCCCAAGCACGGCAGGCAGGCTGCCTTCAGTGGCTTGCCTGCGGGAGGTCCTCAGTTGCACGGATTCGGCGGCACGCCTGCGGGAGGTCCACTGAAGCCATGGGACCAGTGGACCCTCTGCAGGCATGCCGCTGAAGGCAACCTGCCTGCCACTCTCATGGCAACAGCCAAAGCACCCCCCATGGCTTGCTGCCGCAGGCACGCACTTGGCGTGCTGGTGCCTGGAGCTGCCCCTGCTCAAGCCCAAAGACCAAGATTCTGCACACTGAAAGCAAGGACGGTTTTGTTATTGGCTTCAGTGAGAGCAGTGTCAAGCCCTAACTTCTCAGGAAGACACCAGTAACAGACTGATTATCAATAAAATAATACCTTTCTACATGGGACTATGAAGGAAAGACTTGACACCAAGTTGTAGAAATCCGAGGAGGCAAAAGCTGCTTTTCTGAGTTCACCTGCCTCTTTTATTATCTAAGATTACACATGCGCAAATGCACAGCACAATTCAAAATTTCCTACAAAAATCTTCCATCACGAGCTCAAAAGCATAGCAAACTACAAAACATCCCCAGCTGCAAACACAGTAGTCAGTGTGAGAAACTGCAGAAGAGGGAAGCTACAAAACACTGCCAGGTGCAGACGAGGCCGCCTGTGTGAAAGCAAGGGGGGAGGATGGAGGAAGGCCAAGTTCCTGCGATAAGCAAAGCGGGTGTGCCCAGCTTGCAAGCAAGAACAAAATGCCCCAATTAAAGGGGCACCCAGGCCTGTGGGCCCGGGGTCATTCCTACAGGACTAGACAGAGATTAGGGCATGGGCGGTCTTGCCTAGTGGCTAGAGCTGAAGTCCATAGCCAGAATAGGAGCTGAGAGTTAACAGGAGTCAGAAACCAGATGCAAGAGCCAAAGTTCAGAGCAGAAGTCAGGAATGAGAGTCAAGAGTCAGAGTAGGTTTACGTGGAGTGAGACAGAGCTAGGAGCAGGGCCAGGTCTGAGGCAAAAATGCAGGCGCAAAGCTGGGAACAGGCGCAGAAGGTATGATGGCCATGGGTGAATGCTTTGAACAGCTGCCAAGCTACTGCTGTTGCTGGGTTTAAGGCTGGTCTGCTGATCCTTCCCACGGCAGGAAATTAGGAAGCCTACTACAGGTCAGTCACACTTTTGAAGATGCCTGAAAACTGGCTGTGCTATATGCCCTAATTCCTGACAGTATCCCCCTGGGGGCTGGGTTTCTCAGGATACTTCCAATGCTACTCCTACAATATGTCCAGACCAAGGATGTCTTGGAAACTAGTAGAGAACAATTTGTCTAGACTGTAGCCTTCCTAGTCAATCAAGTTTTGGAGCCTTCCCCTAACTCACCGAAATTCAAGGATTCATTGGACCTAGTACTCTGCCTGTCCATGGGTAGTGGTGGTGGGTTGGATCACTTTGGCTAGAGGTTCTCAATGTAGGTATTTTAAAGTGAGATATGAAAGATGGTGTGGCTCTTCAAGGACTAAGGCAACTGTAACCTGAAGGCCACTAGGTTCACCCGTTCTATAATCTTGAAGGGTCCCAGGTATTAGACTTTAAGGTTAGAAGAGACATGATCATCCAGTTTAACCTCCTGCACATTACAGGCCGCAGACCCTCACCCACCCACTCCTGTAATAGACTCTTTTATAGGCCCAGCCCTCTTAGTTAGCTGGTGTGGGCTCACCTGCTGCAATCCAGGGGAGCTGAGCTCAGTCTGCTACAAGGACCAGCTACCCTGTGACACGGGCACAGTGCATACTTAACCTCCTTTCCCTCCCCGTTCAGGACTAAGAGAAGTATGGGTCTCTGCCAAGAGTGGTGATGACTGGGAGCCTGAAACCTTAAGTGGGTGCCATTGAGTCACCACAGAGGGGGAATTACAGGTGCAGTTACCCCTGAAACTCTGACAGACCTCTCTACAACGTCAGGAAGGAAAAGCTCACCCCTCCAGCAGTGCCATTGGAGAGTGTTCTGCTAAAGTGAGTCACAATGAGAAGCAGGTGTAACTGCTGGCATGTTTGAAGTGCTTCTACAAGTAAACAGATTTACAATACTTATTATTTTCTGACACTGTACAGAAACAGTTGAAACTTTGCTGCAAGAAGATAAATAGAGAATTGATCAGGGTAAACTCTATTTATTGAGGGGAACAGGGTTACAGGGGAGACATCGCTAGCTGTTATGCAAGAGATGACTTATGACATATATCTTGGAGATGGTGATCCCATGATGAAATTCATGATTCACAGCAAAACATTCACTAGCAAGGATGTAGACTATTTACTTGAGATAATGGGACTGAGTGTGAGTATATCTGAACCCACTGTCAGTCTGTAAAACATTTGAAAAGATTGTCCAGTGTTTTATTATGAAGTAGGATAAACTGAAAAAATAGCATTATCTGTGAAAGAGCCCTCCTGGACACAGGGTCATCCTTTACTTTACTTGGACAAGAAGCTTGGCTTGTATTAAAAGTAATCAATCTACCACTTGACCCTTGGGAGAATGGATCTTATTTAAGATCTGCCAAACTATATTACATGGACTACATTAGTGTGTACCCTTTAAGGAAGGGTATTTCAACACAAAGTAATATTTATTCCAAGTATGCCATTAAATATATTGCAGGTTTAGGAACTGATTAATTTAATAACAATACTGGTTTTATACACCCATCAACTGTATGTTTAGGATAACAAGAGACTTAAAATTCAGTATGTACTGGGATCAAGCTGATGCTGTGCAGGCTACAGAATAATAGATCAGTTGCATTAAAGACAGCATAAGAACAGCTTAAAACACACAAGAGCAAAACCGAGTCAACAGTAATGAAACTTACATTAAAGTTATGATAAAGCTTAGTGAAATCAATGGCTAAAATAGTGCTGTTGTTGTTGGACTGGTCAAAGACCCTAGACTGACCATATTAAATACTTAAACTTAAAAAAATTAGTGCAGAAAAAGGAACTCAACAGATGCAAAGGAGATTAGATATGTGCAAGACCTGAAATATCCTACCTCTGAAGAACAGTAATTACTGTATCTCAGAACTATTCACAGGTAATCTTTAGACAATATACCTTGTGCTTTGCTCTCCAAGAAATTGATCTTGCAAGGACCTGAGAACTCTGGCCCCAATCAAACACTTGAGCATGGGCTTAACTTAAAGCACAAGAGCAGTCCAGTGGGACTACTCTGACACTTAAACATGTGCTTAAGTGTTCACTGGATCAGATACTTAGTGGTCAGCCCCTTGCAAGTTCAAATTCCAAAATTTGAATGAAAACATTTTGGATCTGGTTCTCTTCTCAAACCTGATTAATTCTACTGACTTCAATGGAGTTATTTCTGATATATAACACACCTGTAAAAGAAGAATCAGGCCCTTCAGTTGGAGCAATCCAACAGAGCTACATTATAGGAGTCCTGCATGCAATTATTTTAACAAGAATTGACAATTTAGGAATTAATATCAGGCACCAGAGATGGTGTTTAAATTATTTATAAAACAATTCCAAGGCACTTGGCTAAGCATTTCTAGCCTTTCAAACAGTTACATCATTACTGGTGACATGCTTCTCCTACACAAGTGTTTCAGATGAAAAAAACCCTAAGTTCTTACGAGGTATGGTAACTCCATTATTAAAGCTGCATCTAAATTTGTGAGTAAAGGACGACTAAATTCTTGAGATGGTCGAAATTTTCCAAAATAGAGTTTTGATGACAATTTTTGTTGAAAAGTAAATTTTCAATGAAATCTTCCCCCTAAAATCTTTAAAATGTTCTGTTTTTGATGAGTTCTATGGAATTCTCTTAATTGCTTTGAATTTAGTCTCCGAAATGCCCACAACTCTTTAAAAAGCAATTAAATTTTCCACTCCATTTTTTCTTTTTGCATAGTATGCACAATTATCTAAACATTGAAAATATTTTAAAATGACCCCTTTATAAAATTTGCCCTACTAGTTACTTTTTTTTTTTGTGCCTCCTAGGAAAACAGTCCTAGTCCCCTCAAATGAAAAAAACCATTACTTAGCAAACATAGGCCACTTTTTACCTAATTCATATGATTTCTCTTAGCTGCACCAATTAAAGCTAATTGAACCACTAGAATTCATCAGCTACTTCCATTCTCCAGTGGTACAGGGAGTAGCTGCTCTGACGTAGAATTGCAACCTCTGAGCGCCTCTGGCAATGTTGAAAAACTTTAATAACCATATTAAAGCAAACTACAAATACATTTACCGTATTTAGAATAAGCTAAATTGATCAACAGAAAATGTAAGCCTAGATGTTTTTAAAGTACCTAGAAAGTATATTTTCAAATATTCAAATTTTGGCAAACAACTTGTACTTCCCTCTCCAGGAACAGTACATGACATAACTATGGGCACTAATTCTGCTTCTATAAAGTCAATGGCAAAGTTCAAATAGACTTTGGTAGGTACAGGATGGGGCCTGTGGTCTCCATCATGAGCCACCTAACATGCCTGCCCAGTGGGATGACAGTAGCAGGCTATCCACATCATCAGTCTGTGCATGGTGGAGAAAACAACACCACCAGGTGCTGCGCCCCCTCCAGTGAAAGTAGGTGTAGAGATGTGTGAAGTAAAGCATTGGCTAAACACCTCTCCTTACTCAAATTAGAATCAAAGACATCAGTTCTGTCCAATATTATCCTGGAGGTTTGGAATCCCACCCATATGAAATCTTTGGAATCCCGCCCAAATGAAGCTAGAATGAGACAGATTGTGACAACTTGTGTCTAGAGGAGATGCAGCTAAAGCAGTGGTTAGTCAGAGGAAACATGCTGTTCCATCTAGCCTATTTTTGAAAAAAAGAATACTGCAGTGAGAAATTTGTTAAAATAAGAGCTGTGATTTTCTCTTTTTTTTTGACTGTCAGATTTATTATCACACAAAATATATTAAATATAGACTCTAGGCTATCATATAGTACACTGGAAATCAGGAAATTGATTCAATCTGCTCTGTCTGTTCCCTGTGGTAGATACTGTTCAATATCCACTTACAAGTGTTAAATTTCACCTTGGGTGGGATGCCAGATGAATTTATAGTGTATATAAACTAACACATACGTTTAATATAAAAGTGCAGGTCAACATATCGGCATTTCAGAAATTTTATGACGATGCAAGCTGTTTATGGTTGGGTTGGAAAATGTGAAGGAGCCTCAGATTAAGCACTGTTGTGAATATAAAGCCTCATTTAAATTTTATTAGGAACTCTATAGTGACGTATTTCAATAGCTGACCTCCCGATGACTCTCTGCAATTTACCAATATTTGCTCAGTTTCAGATGTTAACCTGATGTTCAACTGATTCTGACAGCTTTTTGAAGTTAAATTGATTTCCAGTTTGATCTTCCATTCAGGGGCCCACTGGAATGCTAAAGAAATGAACCAGAACTAGAAGCTAGAATAATATTGCTGACAGAGATCCCCTTGAGGCAAGATAGTTTTACGGAACTCTTTGCCACCTCACCTGCCCCCCCCCCCACCTCAAATTAAGCAAACAGTGCACAATTCTCCCACAAAAAACCATTTATTCACATGGTAATGACATAGATCAAAACACAGTAATCTCTTTCCTAGGTGCAGAGGTTTCTCAGGCAATAGAACTAGCACCACTATGCTGTAGAAAGAAAGGCTGCTAGATTTCAGAATGCGAGAAGCTGAGCTCTGCAGGTGGGATCTTTGCTGTGTGGCTCTTCCAATCACACAGCCCACAAAGGACAGCAGTCTGCTCCTGCCATTCCTCTTTCCTTGTTTCCAGCTGACAGGAACAGTCATGGTACTTACTCTGTAGCTACATGCTATTAATTCTCTGTATTGGTGTTCAGGAGGCAATGATGATAAGGCTTTTGAAATGGATAGTGCACAGGCATATTTTCCTCCATCGTCTTTTAGTTTCTTTTGAAAAGCAAATAAACATGGTGCTGATTATGTGGTACCCATAGCAGATGCACAGCCCTGGAGACTGAAGTATTTTATTTATGCCCATTACAAGTACCACATAGCTGTGAGAGCTTCCCTACATTGCTCCATCACTTCAATCCACATTGCCCAGTGACTCCTTGGCCTCTCTGCTGGGAATTCATGGTGAGAGGTTATTTTTGTTTTGTTTTACTTATTTATTTAGCAAATATTAAGAAGTGTTTAAGTCTTTGTTGGATTTTATGATTTGGACATTGTAACATTTAATGAATATTCAGAGGCATAGTGTGTAAAATATATTTTAAAAAATTGATTAAGTGAGCCCTTTCTCTGTTCACAAATCATTTGTGAACCATCCCATATTTCTTCTTTCCTTTTTTTTTTTAATCTTTGTATGTTCATTGGAAGCACATGTCCAATAGTTTGTGTGACTAAATTTCAGCATGCTTATTTTAACTCTTCATTATTTCTGTTGTGTGGTTGGTTGCCTGATTCACAGGGTATTGTTTTTCCTCACTGGTGTGATCACTGAAACCTTATGAACAGCAGAATAATGAATAGTGAACAATACACTCCCAGTCTGAATATTCAGACGGGGCCAATGATTTGTGTAAAAAATTGGCAAATGTTAGGATCACAAACATTTTCAAGAATAATTGTGAATATGAATTCTTGTGAACAATGACATAAACCCTGAATAACAGAGAGGCACATTCAACATGTTTATTTATTAGAGAAGTTGTGTCACTTTGAATTATTTCTACTCAGGGCAAGTCTACTGTACAAAATTAAGCCAACCTAAGTTATGTCAATGTACAGCTACCACAGTCATTGAATGTCCAGATTATGCTCCTAGTGTCAGCAATGCAGGTCCTCATCAGGACAGCTTACATTGATTCAACTGCCGGCGTGGAGAATTGTGGGACAGTTTCTGAAAGGTAGCAACAGTCAATGTAAGCAATGCAGATCGCATCAGCCTAACCACATTGACTTAAGCACTACATCTCTCGCTCAGGTCAAGCTATTAAGTTGGTGTAATGGGTGAGTTACATTGGTGGGAGATACGCTGACCTAACTCTGTAAGCATCTACACTAAAATGTAAGTTGCCTTACATTGACCTAACTCTGTAGTGTAGACCAGGCCTCATAATTGGACTGGTCAGAAAAGAAGGCACAACCTTCATTTTAATTGCATAAGCAGTCAGTTCTGTCTGAAGAACCTTCTAAAAATATCTAGCTCATGTTGGGCATGCACATAATTTTAAGAAGACTAATATATTAAGAACATGTCACCTCTTCGACTATTATCCCATACTAGTAATTGATAGCTACCCTTACAGATAACTATTAACTTGGAACTGGAATGATACCAGCCACCAGGCAATAGTTGATTTCTGCTTAATGTGTGTGAGCCATGTTATATCTCTATGAAATGATAATTTTCTTGGGACAGAAACCCTTCCACATGTTTGTACAGGGCCAAAAGTAATGTTAGCACTCAGTGAAATCAGCTTGAACCACTCTTGGAGCAGTGACCTACAAATGAAAGGTTCTATGTGCCATTATCTATAATCTAAGCTATCCGGTCCCTGTGGTTGAGGATTTTTTTAAGATCACGAATACCAGTGGAAGTGGGGAGAGACAACATATGTTCTCTCAAGTAAAAATATGTAAATACTTGGGAGGAAGCATCTTTGTGAAGGTGGTTGGTAAGTGGAACTGGTGTGGGGCACTCCAGAGATAGACCTAAGTCAAGTCAGGGTGATCATAACTGCCAAAACTCCTCCTAGATCCCCTTGTCAGACGGCAATAAGGAAGAATATACCTGACAGATGGAAGCAGTGGAGACTCTAGTGCATTTATATCATTTTATTAACTCAGATGGTGATAGCAGTTTCCAGTGAAGGTCCCTAAAACAACAATGCTAGTTCCTCAGCAACCAAGCACAGCTTGCTGTCCGATGATCCTATTTCTTCTAGCGGAGTTGTCAATTTCTCCGGGGAAGTTTCCGGAAGTAATTAAGAGACTATTTGACAGGGAGAAGTGTGTCAGTTTTGGGTATTTAAAGAGAGATAAGAAACAAGAATGTATTGGCTGCAGCAGGATTTTGGAAACACTGGAGTTTCTCCAAGGGGAATGAAACCTACAATAGGGTTTATGATATAACTTGTTGGGACTAAATCACCTGCTTTAGTCTAGAAGTAAAGATTCCTTTAAGATTACAGAAACTTTTACATTCTGGAATATTTCTTAAGGCTAGAGAGTAGAAGACCCTGTCTGAACAGCTATGCAGCAGTTCTGGCTTCATTTTTCTAAACTCCTCTCCCTAAACACAGTATAACTTACTGTCCAGTAGTACCTTTAATTAAGCCAGTAGAACAAAAATTTATTGAGTTTGGCAATAATAACATTTTACTAATCTGTCAGAGTGAAATAGATAATGAAAGATATAACCAACAGCTCTTCTTGACTCTGTAATGAGGCTTCTTTGTTAACACTGAGTTGAGTATCCAAGGTGTCTGAGTGCCTCCATTTTTAAAGAGGCACTCAGTCTAAGAGAAAACCTAGAAGAGTACAAATGCTCACTAGGTAGAAGGGTAAAGCTCCATAAAATTCTGCTTTAATATAGAAGGGATGCTGAGAATAAAGATGCAGGATTTGTTTTCGGTTCACTTTTTTAAAATTAGGAGTGCCTTCCAAGGCAGAGAGAAAAAGGACAGACTTTTTCAGCAGTGCTTTAAGCAGTCAGGTAATCAGGAATTAAGACACTATAGATAGCTATAGATGGTTTGTCAACAATACCAGGTGTTATAGCCCATCTGTTTATAATATTTAAAAACATGAAGGATTCAACACGCCTTTTATTCTGAACAAAAAGTTCATTTTGATATGTTATGAATCAGTGATTCTGTTTCTTGCAATGATATTTGTCCATCGTTGTCGATGAAGACCTCAACAACTCATTCGTTCGAAGACCAGGCTCTGTGCGTCCGAAGATGACTGATCAGTCCGATTCGGGCGTGGAATGTCCTGTCACACATTGGGCAGACATGTGATGGCACTGTCGATGATCTGCGGGCAGCCCTGGACTTGCACAGCTCACGCTTTCTTTCAGCCTCAGCAGTGCGCCTCGCCTCAGAGGTATTACTGCCTGTGTGAATGAGGCTGCGCCATGCTGGACGATTCAGTGCGAGGGTTTCCCACATGGCAGTGTTGATCTCGAGGGACTTCAGAGAGGTCTTCAGCGTGTCCTTAAACTGCTTCTTTTGTCCTCCATGGGAGCGCTTTCCCTGGGTGAGTTCTCCATAGAAGAGCTGTTTAGGAATGCGCTCGTCTGACATTCTCATGACATGTCCGGCCCATCTGGTCTGGGCTCCCATCAGCAGTGTGTGAACTGACTGCAGACTGGCTCTGATAAGGACTTCAGTATCGGGCACTTTGTCCTGCCACCTGATTTTTAGAAGCTTTTGCAGACAGGAAATGTGGAAGTGATTGAGCCTTCGTGAATGACTCCAATAGACAGTCCATGTCTCGTAGGCATACAGCAGAGTTGGAAGCATCGCTGCTCGGTAGACCTTCAGCTTCATTGGTAGGCTGATCCCTCGATGCTCCCAGACATTGGAGAGCTGGCTTTAGCAATTTGGCGGTTTACTTCATCATCGATTGACACTGCTCGGGAAAGGGTACTGCCCAGGTACGTGAAATGGTCCACTGCCTGAAGTCTCTGTCCATTTACAATGATGGACGGTTCTGAGTACGGAGCATGGGGAGCTGGCTGGTGCATGACCTCAGTCGTCTTGATGTTAATGGTGAGACCGAAGATGTTACATGCAGATGAAAACTTGCCCATACTGGCTTGCATTTCTGGCTCTGTACTAGCATTCAGAGCAAAATCATCAGCAAAGAGAAAGTCTCGAAGTACAGTTTCCTTCACCTTGGTGATGACACGTAGTTGCCTCAGATTGAATAGTTTCCCATCAGTTCTGTACTTCAGGCCTACTCCTTCAGTGCAGTGTTGAAAGGCATCAGTCAGAGTGGTAGAGAATATCATTCTGAACAAAGTGGGTGCTAAAACACACCCTTGCTTGACACCTTTGGTGACTGGGAAGGCCTCAGGTGTTTCACCGTCATCCAGGACACGAGTCATCATATCATGATGAAAGTGACGTACCATTCGTATGAATCTGTCTGGACAGCTGAATTTCGACACGATCCTCCACAGGCCCTGGCGACTGACAGAGTCAAACGCTTTCGTGAGGTCCACAAAAGTTGTGTAGAGTTCACGATTCTGTTCTTGACATTTCTCCTGTAGCTGACACGCAGAGAAGATCGTGTCAATAGTCCCACGTCCCTTGCGAAAGCCGCACTGTGATTCTGGCATTAAGCCCTGCTCCAGGTGAGTGATCAATCAGTTCAACAGAACCCGTGCAAGAACTTTCCCCGCTGTAGAGAGCAGCAAGATTCCACGGTGATTGTCGCATACCTGGCGATTGCCTTTCCTCTTATAGAGGTTCACGATGGACACGTCTCTAAATTCCTGTGGAATGGATCTCTGCTTCCAGAAGGACTGAAACAGCTCAGTGAGTTTCCGTAGCATCACGAGTCCACCGACTTTGTACACCTCTGCTGGTATGGTATCTGACCCTGGGACTTTGTCACTTGGCAGCCGGCTGATGGCCTTCTTCACTTTGTCCTCCATGGTGAAGAATCCATGGAGCCATTGACTGCAACCTGAGGCATCTTGTCAATGGCCTCATCATTGATGACTGAAGGGCAGTTGAGAACTGCTTCAAAATGTTCAGCCCATCTCTGGAGAATCTGTGTCTTCTCTATAAGGAGCACAGTGCCATCAGAGTTCAGGGGCGGAAAGCTCCCAGAAGACTGCGGACCATAGAGTGTCTTCATAGAACTGCTTATAGTTGTTCCTGTCTGCATACACCTGTATTGCATCTGCTTTAGCGCTCAGCCACAAGTACTGCATTTTGCGCAGTCGGTTCTGTACTGTTCTGCGAGCGTTGATAAAGGCGGTCTTCTTTGCCACTGAGGATGGATCGTTTTGATATGCACGATGCAGGCAGTGCTTCTCAGCAAGTAAGGCCTGGATTTCTGCATCATTTTCGTTAAACCAGTCTTGCCACCTGCGTGTGGAGGGCCCAAATACCTTCGATGCAGCTGTATGGACAGTGTTGCGGAATCGCTCCCAGTCTTTCACAGCGTCATCCTCAATACAGAGATCAGCAAGCTCATTCTCTAGGTCTTCCGCTAGATTTTCAGTGATGCAGCTATTCTTCAGCTTCGACACGTTGATCCTTTTGAGAGCCTTACAGCCTTGCGGTCAGCATGATACAGAGCTTCATTTTGGATACTATTAGCCTGTGATCCGTCCAACAGTCAGCGCCGCACATAGCTTTTGTAACCCTGACATCTTGTCTGTCCCTTCTCCTGATGATGACATAGTCGATCAGATGCCAGTGCTTGCAGTGAGGATGCATCCACGAAGTCCTGTTACTGGTAGGGAAGTGGAAGACCATATTGGTGATCAGAAGGTCACGTGCTGCACAAGTTTTCAGCAGTAACAGGCCATTGCTGTTACACTTTCCCACTCCATTTTTTCCGATGACTGCTTCCCAGGCTGCGGCAACACATCCGACTCTTGCGTTAAAATCACCAAGCAAGGTCAGCTTGTCTGTGCGGTGCACTGATGATAGCAGAGCATCTAGTTCTTCGTAGAATGTATCCTTCACATCCTCTGGGTTGGTCATTGTGAGAGCGTATGCACTGATCAAAGTAGCTTGTTTTCCTTTTTGAAGCGGAAGCTGCATTTTCACGAGTTGGTCATTCACACCCTTGGGGGGACTGGCAAGTTTCCGAACAAGATGATTCTTGATGGCGAAGCCAACTCCAGATTCGCAACGCTCATCACTGCTGTGGCCACTCCAGAAGAATGTATAGCCTCCACCTGACTCGGACAGCTGTCCTTCATTAGCAAGGCGAGTTTTGCTAAGGGCTGCAATGTCAATGTTGTAGCATGCGAGCTCTCTGGCGACAAGTGCTGTTCTTCTCTCCGGTCTCTCTGCCGTGATGTTGTCCAGTAGCATGCACACATTCCATGTGCCAATGGTGATTGGTGTCACTCTAAGTTTTGTTTTTGTTCGACCACTTTTGTGGGATCCCCACCAGCCGTGGTATGCTGGCCAGGGTAAGGTGAAGCAGGCAATGTTTAGGGCACCTTTTCTAGCCCCCTCCTTATTCTATGGAGGTGAGCAGCGCAATCCTGAATAGGGCTGCTCAGTCACTCAGGAAGATGCCGGGCTCCACTGCTGCTTCGGTCAGTGAGGAACGACCATTATACCTGAGCCGCCTATGTGCAGGTCCATGGCTACAGCTCCTAGTGTATCCACACCTGCTGCTTCGTCGCTTGCCCATCGTCGCAAGACTTGATGTGATATGATATGATGTTGAGACTTGTGTGTGAATTGGATTAAAGTGAGGGAGAGTTGCGCGACATCAACCTCACTCTCTCTTCACAGTTCCTATCTGTATCCGGTGGCAGGACAAAAGTCGAGACGGCTGGAGATAGGGCAGGGCGCAGTGGATGACCAGGACACCTACGTGTCTTGTCGTGCTCTTGAGTGTTCCACAGCGCTTGCTGTCACGGCCGTCCTGACCGTTGAACCAGGTTTCCTCAGTCAGCTGGATCCAGCCTTTGCATGCAATGGGTAGACAGGCCCTAACTCACTGAGGGTCTCAGACTCATCGGCTACTCTCACCTGGTTTAGCCACCAGTAGAGACGGTTTCCGGGGTGTGGCCGCTGTCGCATGCTGACAGCTACTTGGAGCCGCAGGTGAGAGCTGGTTGTCAAGCGGGGACCAAAGTGGATGAGCTACTCCTAGGAGTACTACTGCTCCCCCATCAGAGGTACTACCCCTCCTTGACAACCCCATACACCCTGTTTCTTGCCATAAAAAATACTGAAAAGCTGCTTTCCAGCCAACCTGAACACCATTCCAGATAGGACCCTCCCCCGCCCCCGCATGTGTGCGCACACACGTTTCAGTTTGAAACTTTAGATATTGCTGCTCATGGAGGCATTATTCTCCATGCTTTCTCTGTCCCCCCATATTAGTCATAGGCATGAGCAACTGTGTTTTAATGATGGATATCTGACTCCTGAGAGTTTTGATTATATGAAAGGGTTTCTCATTCAAAGGGAATGAATGAATGTTCCAGAAGCCTTGGGCCTGACTCTGATCTCACTTACTCTGTTGGAAATCAGGTGCGGCATATTGAGATAAAACTGGTCTGAGAGGAGAAACAGGACCCCTTACATATTTGTCCATTATTACAGAGCTGATCCAAAGCCCAGAGTAGTCAATGGGAGTCTTTCCATTGACTTTAAAAGGCTATATAGCACTCCCTTTACATCTCATTCTGACAGCCTTCCACACATTACCTGATTCTGTGAATAGCCCCGCTGCAATCAGTGGGACTACTCACAGAACAAGGGACTACTCAACGCAAGTAAGACTGGCAGAGTCTATAGCAATTGTAGGTGTTGCTTATGTTAGGGGGTGGGTTGTTTGTGGGTTTTGCTTTTTAGTTAATTTTCTTGAGAGAACCTAATATGGCTCTTTATTTAGAAGCTAACTGGATAAAATAAATGGAAAGAACTAGATAAATTCATGCAGAACAGGTCCATCAATGGCTATTAGCCAGGATTGGCAGAGATGGTGTCCCTAGCCTCTGTTTGCCAGAAGCTGGGTACGAGTGACAAGGAATGGATCACTTGATGATTACCTGTTTTGTTCATTCCCCTGGGACACCTGGCATTGGCCACTGTTAGAGGACAGGATACTGGGCTACATGGACCTTTGGTCTGACCCATTATGCCTGTTCTCATGTTCGTATATTGTTTGGGTAAGAATGGATACTGACATTATTTTTTAAGATGTTTCTTTTTTCCTAATTATTTTTCTCTTCAGGTCCTAAATTGTTTAACCATTTGCAGTTAAAGAATGTGAAGATGGAATGCTTAAATCACTTAAACTGATATCTTCTTTGGTTGCTATAGTGATTACCCATCTGCTTATAATATTTAAAAATAGTGATTCAGTGTTCCTTCTGATGAGAAAAGGGATTACTAATTCACAAATACCAAAGTAGTTTGTTTTTCCTCTTGATTTAATATATGGGAAAGATAACGCATGCTTTTAAGATGAAAAACAAGTTTTTAATAGAATCATATAGAAAATACTCCTCCCCCTGCCCCGACTTTCTGCATGTTTGCATTCTGCAAGATATATTTTCCCTGTTAAAAAATGTAAGAAAAAAAATCAGGAGAAAAAATTTAAAAGAGCCTTCATAAAGTTCAAAGTTGGGTACCAGGATAGTTGGCAATAATAGGATTGTGGAAGTTGGATGGTGCTATTTTCCTGTCTGAGTTTGTTCAATAAGTCATCACTGATGTATTTGTGGGACTATTGCCTCTCATCAGCCTCTCATCTATTGTACCATCTCATCAGCTCTCTCAAACAAAGATGGGTCAGCTTGAGTAAGTAGATTGATGTGAGAGTTGTAAGCAAAAGTGTTGGTGATTCAGTAAGTGGCATTCTTCCCTCTGAATCAGTAGTGAACCAGTGATCCAGTCGCTGTGGAACTAGAGGCCATCTTTCAAATGAGACATATGAACAACATCCTGACTACTTCTGGTGATTTAAAGATCTCATGGCACATTTTGCAAACAACAAAACTTTTCTCTTTCTTTGCTCTCTATTCTTGGGTCCTGGCTTGCAGGGTGTTACAATCACTTTCAAACTTGATTTATGTCTAGTCAGATTAAACTGAGTTAATGCAAACAAAGATCCTTTTATCTGTAATCACTTTAAATCTAATGGCCTCAAGCTATATGTTTTTGGCACATCATATCTGAACAAGTGCATCTCCCTGTTAGAATTCTTCTTCAACATCCACATTCTCTTTGGCACCTTGTTTCATTACTCCTCTTCATGTTCTCTGCCTCTTCTTTCTATTCCCAACTCAGTTGTTCTTTTTTTTAAGGGAAGACTATTGTGTTTTATCATGATTTGATAAGTGTACTTAACTCCAGTACCTTGGCCAGATTCCTATTTTTGTAACTTAATTTTGCATACATTATATTAATTCTTTGTATTTCTAGTGCATCTGCCATCTTAGGATCTCAAAGCATTTTACAGACTTTAATTACAAACAGATCAGATACAGCTGTTGTCTAGTCTGTAATGTCTTCTGGCCTGGGTCTGGTTAATCTTACTTGTCTGTAAAGTGCTATGTTTGCCTACTCCACTGCATAAATAATTTTAGTTGTGGTGTCTGTGAGATAGGGAAGTAAAATAATCCCCACTTTAAAGACACACACTAAATATCCCACGAAAACACACAGTGCATGTGAGTTGTGCACAAGGTTACGTAGGAAGTCTGTGTCATAGAATTCAGATCTCCTGATTCATAGTTCTGCTCCTTAACTATAAGCCCACCCCTCCTTCCATATTCCTATATTCCTCCTATTATTTAAGTTATTGTTCAGGAGAAGAAGTGAAGTGTTAGGAGTATTCATGTGCCTATGGTGTTGGAAGAAGTTGCCACATTTCACCTGCAAGGTGGCAACACTTTGATGATGGGTACAATGATTCCTGTGTTATGTAGACATGAAAGACTAAAAAAGCTTAATAATACAGAGCTCTTTAAGTCTTCTACTATAAGGCAGATTTTCCAGGCTTTGAATCATTCCTGCAGCAATTTTCTGAACTCTCTCCAAATTTTCAAGCTATCTTTAAAAATCTCAATATCACAACTGATTACTGTATTCCAGTAGTGGTCTCACCAATGCCGTGTATATGGACAGTAACATCCCTATTCCTCCTTGATATTCCCAGGCTTACATGTATAAGAGTAGGTTGTTATAACAGCTTTAACTATTTCACCACACGAGGAGTTCATGTTCAGTTGGTTATCTACAGTGGACACCTGAGTCCTTTTTAACATCAGTACTTTCCAGGATACCTTGCCCCAGTCCATGCATATTATCATGTAATCGTCTGATTAAATAAACAGTACTGGATTGCACTAGTGTGACAGATATAGCAGTTTCCTACAGTATCCTGAAAGACCCTTTGGTATTAAGTTGATTTATTATTGAAGACTGGATTTGATTGTAATTTCTTTATGGGAGAGATGTGACAAATTTTACAATTCAGTGCAGTGTCTTTGAGGCTCATTGTTTTAAATGAGTGGTTTATGTATGCTTGTGTTCTACTTCGTGAGAGATGGCTACCACAGCTCCTCCAGGAGCTAAAAATGGTGGGTGATCATTAAAGCAAATCAGCCAGGATGTAATCCCCCCTGAAAGCTATCACCTCCTAAGGAGGTTCACAGACATCAGTTCAAACTACATTCTCCAGAGACCAACAGTCAAAGAGAGAATTTTTGGATAAATAGCCTGAGTTTAAACTGACCAAAGGGCCTTCTTTCTGATCCAGTATATGAACAGAACTTTCTGTCCCACACGGGCCCCAATCATTCCTGGGAGGGGCTGGAAGGACTTTGGCCTACTGAGGCACCATAAAACAGATAAGTGACCTCTGGTAATCTTGTGGCATGTGTATAGGAATTTTTATTCCAGGTCAGGAGGGAGAGACTCTCAGGTCTCCAACCAAGGGAGTATCAGAGTGGTAGCCATGTTAGTCTGTATCTAGGAAAACAACGAGGAGTCCAGTTGTACCTTAAAGATTAACAGATTTATTTGGACATAAGCTTTTGTGGGTAAAAACCACTTCTTCAGATGCATGGAGTGAAAATTACAGATACAAGCATAAATATACTGGCACATGAAAAGAAGGGAGTTACTTTACAAATGGAGAATCAGGGATAACAAGGCCAATTGAATCAGGGTGGATGTGTTCCACTCCCAATATTGATGAGGAGGTGTCAATACTAAGAGAGGGGAAATTGTTTTTATAGCAACACCATCCACTGCCTCAGAAACAACTCTGACATTATAATCAAAGAGGCTGACAAAGAAGGTGCTTAGTAAATCATAACCAGGTTGGCTTATGAACAGGAGGCTGCCGGGCAACTCTCCACCACCACATTCTATGGGCCACTATCCGCCGATCCCACTGAGGGTTACCAAAAGAAACTACACCATATGCTCAACAAACTCCCTGCTACAACAAATCTACACAGACACACCCCTAGAGCCCTGACCTGGATTATTCTGTCTGCTACCCAGGATCCATAAACCTGGAAATCCTGGTCACCCCATCATCTCAGGCATTGGCACCCTGACAGCAGGATTATCTGGCTATTTGGACTCTCTCCTCAGACCCTATGTTACCAGCAACATTCCTAGCTATATTCAAGACACCATGACTTTCTGAGGAAACTACGATGCATTGGTGATCTTCCTGAAAACATCATCCTGGCCACCATGGATGTAGAAGCTCTTTATATCAATATTCCACACGAGGATGGACTACAAGCTGTCAAGAATAGTATCCCTGATGAGGCCACAGTACACCTGGTGGCTGAGCTTTGTTATTTCGTCCTCACCCACAACCATTTCAGATTTGGAGACAACTTATATCTTGAAGTCAGTGGCATTACTCTGGATACCCACATGGCCCCACATATGCCAACATTTTTATGGCTGACTTAGAACAACACTTCCTCAACTCTTGTCCCCCACTGCCCCTCCTCAACTTGTGCTACATTGATGATACCTTCATCATATGGACCCACGGGAAGGAAGCCCTTGAAGAATTCCACCATGATTTCAACAATTTTCACCCCATCATCAACCTCAGCCTGGACCAGTCCACACAAGAGATCCACTTCCTGGACACTACCATGCAAATAAGTGATGGTCACATAAATTCCACCTATACCAGAAACCTACTGATCACTATTCTTATTTACAAGCCTCCAGCTTCCATCCAGGACACATCACACGGTCCGTTCTCTGCAGACAAGCTCCAAGATACATCTATATTTGCTCCAGTCCCTCAGACAAACACCTACAAGATCTTTATCAAACATTCTTAAAAATGACAATACCCACTGGAGAAGTGAGGAAACAGATTGACAGAGCAAGATGGGTACCCAGAAGTCACCTACTACAGGATAGGCCCAAAAAGGAAAATAACAGAAAACCACTGGCCATCACGTACAGCCCTCATCTAACACCTCTCCAGAACATCATCAATGATCTATAACCTATCCTGGAAAATGATCCCTCACTCTCACAGACCTTGGGATGCAGGCCAGTCCTTGTTTACAGACAGCATCCCCAACCTGAAGCAAATACCAGCAAGTACACACCACACCACACCACAGAAACACTGACCAGGAACCAATCACTGTAACAAACCCCATTGCTTACTCTGTACCCATATCTACTCTAGCGACACCATCATAGGACCCAACCTATGCCACACCATCGGGGCTCATTCACCTACACATCTACTAATGTAATATATGCCATCATGTGCCAGCAATGCCCCTCCACCACGTACATTGGCCAAACCAGACAGTCTCTAGGTAAAAGAATAAATGGACACAAATCAGACCTCAGGAATGGTAACATACAAAAGCCAGAAGGAGAACACTTCAATCTCCCTGGACATTCAATAACAGATTTAAAAGTAATCATCCTGCAACAACAACAAAAAAAACCTTCTAAAACAGACTTCAAAGAGAAACTGCAGAGCTACAATTCATTTGCAAACTTAATACTATTAATTTGGGCTTGAATAGGGACTGGGAGTGGCTGGCTCACTACAAAAGCAGTTTTCACTCTCTTGGTATTGACATCTCCTCATCAGTTATTGGGAGTGGACTATACCCACCCTGACTGAATTGGCCTTGTCATCACTGGTTCTCACTTGTAAGGTAACTCCCTTCTCTTCACATGCCAGTATATTTATGCTTGTATCTGTAATTTTCACTCCATGCATCTGAAGAAGTGTATTTTTACCCACAAAAGCTTATGCCCAAATAAATCTGTTAGTCTTTAAGGTGCCACTGGACTCTTCATTGTTTTCAACCAAGGGAGTAGACACTTGAGAGGGTAGGAGCCTAAAGCAAGTGCACTTGGTGACCCATGAGGAACTGTTACCCTAAACTGTGTTAAACCCAGTTTAACATGCAATCCAGATCAATATGTATAAGTGGTCTGTTTTTAGCAATATTTACCATTCCATCAATCTCTGCATCATCTGCAAATGCTATCACAATTATTTTGTATTTTCTTCCAGATCGTTGATAAAAATATTGACTAGCATTTGTCCAAAAACTGATCCCTGACCCCATAACTAAAATGTGGATGGATTTAAAGTATCAATTGAATAAAACATGATTCTGATTTAAATGCATTAATAATAATTATTGTTATTAATAATTTGCACTTATATGGCTTTTCAGGTAGTGATCTTGAAGCACTTGACAAGGTAGGTAAGTATCATCATCTCCATTGTTCTAATGTTAATCCCAAAGGGTGCATCATCTGTCACTAACTGTGCAGTATAAAACAGCTCATTTTGTTTCCTTTCACTCACTGTGGAAGCAGAGCACAAAACAGTCCCTTTGGCATGTTCATCAATACTGTGATCTGTCTGATTAAAATGCAGAGATCCTGGCGTTTGCCTTTTATCTGCACTCCGTCATATCTGAATGATTTGAATCTCATTAACACTGTTTCCAGTCTCTCTTTAGAATTGTTTCCCACTATACAGGCAACTAATTAAACAGACACAACTTGAAGTATGGTGTGTAGATTTCTGGTGTAAATTTCTGTGAAAACATTTGAAACCTGTCATCTTACTAGTACTGTAGTCTTCAAGCATAATTTGAGGGCATAGTGCACAATTTGGTTGTATTCAAAATTGCATTCCTTTTGTGTGAAAATCATCTGATATTACATATTTTTGAAATGTACCTATGCACCCTATTTGATCTTCTCTTCTCTCCTCTCCCTTTTTCTGATCTCCCTGTTTGGAATAGGTTTTTTTATTTTTTGCATTTGATTTTGAATTTTGAATTTCTGCACATTACTCTACCTTCTTTACTGCCTGTGCTTCATCACTCTTTAATTTCTGTTCTTATTTGAATTTTTGTTACTTGTCCTGCAGGATGCTGACTATAAATACAATATGTGTCAGCTTTTTTTCATCTCTCCTCATCAATCTGTTTACTGTAAGCTCTACTGCTGTTGTCCATGAACTACTAGGTGCCAACTTTTTTGAGTAGTTTGGCCACGTAATCATAACAGCAATATAAACTTTTCCAAACCTGGTGATTGTTGTTAATCAATATGATCTTACAGTTAATAATTCAAATAGAGCTAATAGAAAACTATTTTATGACTAAATTGTCCCCCAATGATCCATGGACAGAGGAAGCCTGCTACATGTGCATTCCTCTGTCTTCATGGAAGTAGAGGAAGTAGGAGCTTCACATCACCACGCCCCTCTGCTGGGATTCTGTGCAGAGGAAATGCCTGAATTCTGAGGGGCAAGAGTGGGCAGAGCAGGGGAGAGGCCATTCTCTGCAGTATTGTCCTTTGCTGGGCACCCACATTTCTGCAAAGAAAACAATGGTTCACATTTCTTTTTGACCCATGACTTGAAGCTGAGAGATCTTTCAGGTGAAAGTACAGGCAGGACATAATAATAATAGTGTGCTGAAAGCAGGACAGGGAGACCAAGGGTAAAAGAAGGAATTGCTTTTCCAGCCATCAGGCTGAACACAATTGTGCCTCCGCTGGGACTTCCTACAGGTGGAAGAACCTGTGTGGGCTTGTTGCTGCTTTAGTTTTTTGTCATCTCTGTTCAAAGCAAATAATACAGGTGAGGGGAATCACTGTAAACTTCCTCCTATGCACCCAGCAGCTAGATGGATTCCATGCAAAAGACTCAGTCGGATACGTGTGAGTAATTGCTAAGTAGTGCTGCATCCACTACTTTAACTCTCACTGAAGTTAATGGGAATTGAGAGAGGTCAGTACTTTTGGGGATTATGCCCTTGGCTGGCTGAGAATATCATGATTATTTTGCTGGTGGTGGTACTGGTGAACATTCTAAAGGTTTTTAAAAATTGTTTTTCTCTTAGTCCCTCCGTCCAAAGTATACACGATTATTTAAATATTTTCTTTTCTTTTTTTAATTTCTTTAAACCATTTTAAATGTAGAGATGAAGTCCAAACCAGGATCTGAACACTGCTTGATCAAGCTGCTTTGAATTGTGGAGTGTTCAGAATCCAGATCTGTAACTAAATTTTGCAGCTTAATCCCATCCTGATTTAAAGCATGTATTTTAATGGACAAAATTTCTGATTAATTTCATTAAAGTTACATTCGCAAAGGATTCAGCTCAAAGTATTCACTTCCATTACATCTCAAAGCCAGTAAAATCCCCCAATTTTTATTTCATTACATAATATCAGTCATCTCAGTTGTAACTGTAACTGCTCTTTTCTTTCAATACACGTCTTTTCCCCTCTAAAGAATGCACAAATTGATGACTAAGCCGTAGGAGTAATACACAGAAATGGAAGGACAAACACCACTCAAGAGTTCTTCATTCATGAACTCCTCTTAGAAAATGTTTATCCTTCCAAGTTGTTATTTCTGCATGTTCCTATGACACGATGGTAGGTAATAATGTTTACAAATCAAGAAATCGAAAAGGGTATTTCTACACTGTAATAAAAACATGCTGCACCAAGTATCAGAGCCCAAGACTTGGGCCCAGGCTATGGAGCTAAAAATGCAGTGTAGACATTCAGGCTAAGGCTGGAGTCCAAGCTTTGAGACACTCCTCCTTTTCAAGGTCTCCAAGCCCAGGCTCCAGTCCAGGCCCAAACATCTATATTGCAATTATATAGTTCCAAAGCCCAAGTTCCACCAGCCCAAGATGGCTGACCTGGGCCATCTGCAGCCATTAATAGAAGCATAGATGCACCCATAGACAATAATATAATGAAAATTACCAAAGATGTTTAAAATTGCAATTTGACATAGAAACAGAAATTAGTAGGTTTCAGAGTAGCAGCAGTGTTAGTCAAATCCGCAAAAAGAACAGGAGTACTTGTGGCACCTTAGAGACTAACCAATTTATTTCAGCAATTATTATGCTCTTCCAAAAACTGAACAGGACATTATATGGCTTAAATATGAAAAAAAAATGGTGGTGATAAATGATGCAATTATATCCCATAATGAGTAAAGGAAAAGACATAAAAGAAAGAAATATAATGTTAAAAGTCTATAGCCTGAAGAGACGAATTTCATAGATAGGAAACCTATCTTATCTTTCCTGTATCACAGAAGAATCAGGAGGAAAGTTCCTCAGAATAAACTAAGTAAAAATGGAGGAAAGACTTCTGAATTTTTTTAAAGTGTTACACAGCATTTGCTGATGTGTCAAATTATCTAACTCATCAGCTCCAGTTTCCTGATATCGTTTTTGATTCTCTAATGTAAACAAAAGTCTTTCACCTTCCACTCTCATTTTAATCCTACCATATAATGCTTGAGCAAAATCTCACCAGCCCCTTAGCTAGACAGAATAATAATTCATATGTATTTTGGATTAATATAGGATTAACTGTTGTGAGAGTGCTATTACCTTCAACATACATTGCTTTCACATATGGTCCCTGTACGTTTGTGTTCCTAGCAGCAAATCCCTATTTTGCCTATGCCTGATAATCAGGCTGTCACACCAATATTACCTACTTCTGGCCATGCCCCTTTCCTTGTACAGCACAATGGGGTCCTGGTCTCATTGGAGCCACTAGGTGGTATTGTAATAGATTAATTTTACAGAACTTAAAAGATGTTAACCATCTAACTATAATCTTACTAGAAAGTCTGGTGAAGCTATTCTATTACCTTAATTACAAAATGGAAAATAAATAATGCAGTTGGAGTTGTTAGCAATCAATTATACTCTTGGAATCTATGACTGTGTAACCCTCTGTGGGACAGTTTGTGTCTCTTTATAAAATGACCACCTTTTCTAGCTCTTCTCTGAGACATTACGTTCCCTTTTTCTGGAAATCAGTTCATATGGGGAAACGTATCCCATCTGGCTAATAGCTGTTGGCTCTCAGGTAATTCAGAAATTCCTTTCTGAGTTTCCACCTGTGCTCTTTAATGTTTCAATATTCTAGAAAAGAGCTGTTACTGGAGTTTTGTGTGGAAGAGCTCTTCCATAGATACTTGAGAGCAGCTTGATGATATCCAGATGATATTGGTAAGGGCTGGGAGGTTTTTTTTCCAGTATTATTAGTATTACAGTAGTCCCTATAGTCCCCCACTTTATTGAGGCCACATTTGCTCAGCACTGTACAATCACGGTGATGGCAGACAGACTCTGCCCCAAAGATATTACATTTTAAATAGACACAGCAAAGAATGGGAGAAAGGGAGTATTATCCCCATTTTCAAATGGATAAAGGAAGCACATAACTGGGAGTGTCATACACTACTGAAAGCCTTAGGCCCCTTTGAATATCCCAGTCAGAGAAAGTCAATGGGACTTAGGCTTCTAATTGCCTAAATAGCTTTTGGTAAATGGGAATTAGCTGTCGAAATGACGTAGGCCTTTCCACGTGGAGCAGATCAATGCCTGTATACCTTTATAAATCATCACTTGCCCATGATCGCACAGAAAGCCTGTAGAAATGGGAGAGTTTAACCCAAATTTCAGTCCAGTCCCTTAACTGCAAGACAAGTCCTGTTAAGTTTTATCAGCAACTGTAGGGAAAAATCCTTCATATATTTCCCTGCCTGGATGTATTCACTTCTACACCAGCTTTCCAGTAGCTGGTGATAGTTGCATTTGCATACAGTGGGATGTCTCTAACCTCAAAGAGGAACTAACATTTTCATTTTGAAATTTTTCACTTTTAATAGTTAAAGTGAGAATCTGTCTTTTTTTTAACATGCAAAATATAACTGCAAACATTAGTAGAGATAGACCAAGCTGACCCAAGCTGGTTTAGAGAACCATTCTATCTTTCCTCAGGTATTTGTGGGAGGTTGCTATCTTGTGGGGGCCTATGACATAGGGAAGAAATAAAGGTCCTCATCCAAAGCCCACTGGAGTCAGTGGAAAGATTTTCATTGATTTCAATGGACATTTGATCAGATCCAAAAGGAGAAAATCAAGAAATACCATATGACACCCAGCTCCCTTCCTCCCTCCCACTCTCATCCCAGCAGGTGGTCCTGGTTTGTGAATTAGACTGTACTTGGTACAAAATTGTATCCCATCAGTGAGAAAAAAGGAATTTTTGGTAAAGTAAACCAGACTTGATTTGCCTTTGTGAAGTAATCTAAACATCATTGCCCACTGGAAACATACTATATTGCTATAGGGAATTTAAGGCAAAACAATTTCCCTTTGTAACTTTTGCTGGAGAAAAAATCATTTTAACTCAGCATATCCAATAAATTCCACAATTCTTTCCTCTGGTGAAACTAGTGAGTATTACCAATCATAGCCTCCACACAAACTCTTTTTGTTCAGATAGAAACCTCTAACAAATAAATCATGTCATTTGGGCAGTGATGTTGTTTGTAGGTGATAGAGAGCTGCACTCAAAAGGGGGCTGTGGTGAAGGATTATATAAGTCCTTCCCAAGCATCCCGGTGCAGAGGCTGTGTGCTAGATAGTACAGCTTTCTGTCCCCATTGACCTGACCCAACCACTGGCTGGTGAAAAAAGAGGGTGTGGACCAAAGCTCTCCACTATTCTCCCTGGCTCTCTCCACCCTGTCTGAGGGAAATGATGCCCACAGGCACATACAGAGAGAACAGTGTTTGTGTTCTCCTGACTATAGGGACTATGACTTTGACTGGTAGAACTTTAAGATTTCCTCTGAGGACTGTCCTCTACACTGTCCCATCAGGTGGGAGAGACCACATCTCCTCCCAGCTCTAAGAGGGCAGGAATTAATGGGGAAGGAACTCCTTTGAAGCAAGGAACTCTCTTGCTGAGATGGTCCCCCTCCTCCAGGAAGCACTTCTCTTATAGGAACCTTGCTGCCATTATCTTGATCCCCCTGAGACACAGCATTGCTTGCAGAACAGAGCCTGAGGGTCCTAATATAGCTTTATCCAGCTTCAGCATGGGCACATGGGAGCAGGATGGGGAATGATGGTGTAATATACCACACCCATCTTAGGCCCACATATTTTTCTGAAGGGTTTGATTGAAGGGGAAGGGGAGGGGGAATTATGTATGGCACAAATATACCCTTCTAGTTCGAATGGGAGGATATCCACCCACAGAGGGTTATCATGAATATAAGATGGGGAGTAGAAAAGACCTCCAGAATTTCAGAAGAGAGCAGAAGAAGGGGCTTGCATTCCTTTAGCTGTCACATTAGTTAACTTTATACCTTTAAATTAGAAGAAAATTATATGAGAACTCAAACATTAGTGATATGTCAGTTCAAGCATCCCCATTCACTTTTACATTCTGTCTCTGTTGGAGGTCTCAAATGCAACATGATTTCAAATAAATTGATGATAATAAAGAGCTGCAAAGGGTTGTAGGATTCTGCATGTGTAATTAGCTATCTATCATTTACAAAACAAGTATAACTGAAGCAGATCCAAATTACAGAGGATTTGTCAGGATCTGGTAAGAGCATGATTAATGGGTTGTTTATCCTGACCCTAAGGCTTGATTGGAGTATTAATGTGTAACAAAAATAAGGATTATCATGTAATAGTGACACAGCAATAATGTTAAACTGAGAGCTGAAGAGGAAAAAAAACATGAGCAGATTCGGTACTTCATGCATACACTTCTGAGGAGAAAGGAATTGAAAACAGTGCTTACTTGAAAAATGACTATTCATTGCCTTATTAACTGTAAGCAAACCATTCAAGCTAATTTGACTACATGATATGATAAGCATATCCAGAGAAAAAGGAGATTGTTTTGAATAACCAATTGTAATTTTGAAATGGGAAAAAGGAAGGCATAGATTGTATGAAAACCTACATTAATATCACAAAAGCACAATAAGAAAAACCAGGCATTCAACTAGGCAGTTCATAACAGAATGATGCCTTTTGGGTTATAGGAATAAAGATGTACCTGACAGACATAATCCTGCCACTCTTATGGTATAGAGCCCTTCAGTATCATTTATATAACATAGATAAGTAGCAGCACTACTTCACATCTTGTCTAGTGTAATGGAAACTTATAATTTATTATGTGTGATCTCAGGAGGATATAATAAAAAATATGCAAAATTGTCATGTGATGTAAAATTTTGTATTCATGGGAGATACAGAGTGAGAGATCTATGCATGTCTTCCTTTCATTTCAAGGAGACAGACAGCTCAAAATCACTATACCATAGACATCGCAAATGAATAGTAAAGTCTAGTACAAGCCATAATACCATGGCAGCCATTTATTACATTATGAATTAAAATTTAGAGAAGACAGTGATCCAGAAAGTCATATTCACAGTACATATTCTTGACATAGTTTCTGATCAGCTTCCCTGGATATGTTTCTTGTTATTTTGATTGGATCAGAAGCTGGTTCTGCAGTAAGCCAAAACACAGTTTTTTATACACTATAGTTCTCTGTGTGTAATATCTACGAAACATTGACATATGAAAAGAAATGTATTCAATGCCACCAGTAGAGAAGGAGGTTTTATGAGCGACTGTCCACGTACATTGGTGTACTGACACAGAGACAAAGCATTGAATGTAATGTTTTATGAAACTCTAAATCCCTGCTGCAGCACAAGGCAACTAATTGTTCTTCTGGGAATGCAGCTGCAACTAGTTAGTTAATGTAGTTTAAAAAAATATAAAAAAAAATCTGCAGAAACCAATCAAAGCTATTTATAAAGATAAATCTGTCGCCCAAGTGTCAGACCTGATTGATAGGTTGATACAATTCAGAGGCATTGGCAAAGAAAAATAAATTCTGTTTTCATTAAAACAGCTTTGGTCTAATTTTAATGAGAAAAATAATCTGTCTTCTTTTTAACGTGCAAATAATGGAGGTTTGAAGCTTTCACTGATCAAAGAGTGAGAAGGGACGACTGCACTAGAGGTGAGAGCTAGTTTGAGGTTTCTGATAGAGCATTACTGAGCGGCAATGAGGATGAGAGTCCCTGCCTGAAAAAGAGTAGTTCTGCTTGGAAAAAATAGCTGTATTAAGTACTATATTACAGAGCTTACCCATAAATATCCTTCAAAAGCAATAATCTCTAGTGTTAGCAGATAAATCTTGAAGATACTTAGCATTTAGTTGTTATGGTAAAACCATTTGAAGTGGGTCACAGCTAGAAAACTAGTGTAGTGTCTTAACCCTCTGGGGAGCTAGCAGGTGCATTTCTGTCATATGGTGTGATTTGAGTGTAGGCGACTATGGTTGAAATGGAAGTGTGGAGTTATTGGATCTCAACATGCTAAGCTAGGGGTTATATCTCAGAGAAGGAAAACCTAATGAGAAAATGTTTGTGTGATCTATAACTATTCAGCTTCCACACTAAGTGGCTTTGGACAATGATTTAGTGAGTAATAGCTCTGGATTTCAGACATAGTATCAGCAGGTACTACAAAGGGGTGGAGCCGGTTCCATAAGACATTGAGGCAAGAAGGCAAAGTCTTCAAACTATTTCCTAGGTATATTATACTTTACATTTATTTTATGCCTTTCATCCTAAATAATCACACAGAGCCATAGAAATTCTACATGGTCCATACAGAGCCATTGCAAGGCATTCCCCATTCTGGGACAGAGGGCAACAACCAACTTGCACAGAACAGGGCAAAGGAGGGGCAAATTTTGGCCATGGACCCTCGAAAAAATTCCTGTTCTTATGAGGAGTTGCCCTAGGGTCTTCAAATCCACTTATAGCAGACAGGACAGGTTTTTCAGCTGTCGTATAAAGGATCGGATACCCAGTGCTTAATTTTTCTGTCTGGGAGAGAAGAAAGTTTGAGTAGACCCTGCTGGGTTGCAAACCTGTGGTTCCAATGATTCTAGCTTTTCTCAGTTTAATGCTCCTTAACCATCTATTGCTACTGAATTTCAATGATTAATCTTCACTATATATATTTTTAAATAGAGAGATAGAAAAGGTTAGTGTCCAATGCATAGTGTCTCTTTGTACTGCATGCTGTACAAACCCATATATAGAATCCCTGCCCTGAAGAGCTTACTGTCTAATATACCATTTATTGTCAGTTCAAACCAGCTATGTAACATTTGCCAGAAGGACAACAGAAATAGAGTTTCTCCTTTTCTTCTAGGTATACTTGGTCCTGCTTCAGTGCAGAAGCTTGGGCTAGATGACCTCTCATGGTCCCTTCAAATCCTATATTTCTGAGAATATATGAAAGTCACACTTCTTTTTGCTTGTATTCAGACATCAGGAGTTTTTTATTTTAGACCATATATTGTATCATAAATAATTCTAGAAAATTAAGAGGGAAAGAAACATGGTCTCTACTTAATTAGCTACATGCACTAGTAAATGTTTGAATTAAAAATACAGAATAGATTATGTGAACTGTACAGAAAGAGAGAGAATGTGTTTCTGCATATGAACAAAGTGATGGGCAGAATTGTATAGTCTTTTTGAAACAATATGTATGCAACACTGTAAAATCAGATCCTAAAGTCACAGGATATTATTGCCAGACAGTAGTGCTTTCCTAAGCCTGCATCTGTTGTAAACAGACCAGAGGGGTACACACAGAAATAGAAAGCTTCAAAGAAAGGGTTTGTTTCATGCATTGCTTTAATAACAATATCAAGCTCTGTTTTGAAGTGGATCAGTCTTCCAAGCAGGTGTCCTGATGGTGCCATCAGGCATCTGAATTCCACACGGTGTTTGAAAGCATGCCAGCTTGATGGCCATTAACTGACAAACTGAGAGTCCAGCAGTGCTTGCAGGAAAATAACACACAAAGTGAGACTTTCTTCCTAGCACCTTACAATGAGAAACAGCAGAGGGAGCTGTCAATCTTCACAGAAACAAAAGCATACAGTATCTAACATCAAAGATAGCCATTTGTTATCCAGTGGTTAGTCAGGGCTATAATATATAGATTACTTTAGATGCTGGGGGACAGTCAGCTTGCTGTTTTAAATTTAGTCTAAAGCATTTCAGAAGGATTTTTTTTTTAATTTATTCCATTTTTTGCCAATTACCTAAAATCTCATTTTGCCTATTTGGGTATGGAACTCAAAGCAGCATTTACACTACTAGTGCTTAGAATTCCATTTGGCTTCAGAGTATTGGTGCTCAAACCAATGTGCACTGTAGTGTCTGCTACAGGAATAAATCACACTGGCAGACTTAGCATCTATGGTAGACAGTGCCCAGCTTATTCTGCTCATACACTTTGCAGGATGCTGACTGAGCAGCAAACAGCTTTTCTAACTCCTTTTTCTGGCTTTTAAACACAAATATCCCTTCCACCCCTTTCTTCTCCAGAAGCCCGGGAAATGTGAATAACAGTGTTACTAGGGAAGCAAGATTTGTAAGTGAGACTACTGAGCCATTGTGTAGGGCTTCAGTTACAGAGTTTTTAAGCTCTGCAAAATGATCATTATATCAGAACAGACAGGGTTATTCAGTGTCGATTCAATGCCATTTGAGATGTAGTACAGATCATTTCTGTCTTCACTTTACTGCTAATTTGCCCAAGGCAAATCTTTTAAAAATCATGCTTAGTGGTAAATTATATGATAGCAAAAAAAACAAACAAACAAAAAACCATGTTGGTACTCAATCAAGAGAGGTCCTTTTAGGAATAAAATGTTCTAGAAAAAAATAGAAAATAAAATATTTTAAATTATAGGCTAATATTAACATGACACCTGCAATGTTTTTCTAATGAGCATTAGAAGTTTATGGAAATCAACAGGAGTTTAAACCATAAAAAATCTTGGGGAAAAAATGTTAAACTTAGTAATGACAAAACATAGATTTCTTTTTTAAAAAAGGAAATAACTTAGTGTCGTTAAAATGAAGCAGATAATTACACTAGACTCTCCCTGTACCAGTGAGGCAGTCTGTATTGTTATATTGAAGTACATGCATGTTTTATTATGTGTTGAAGTTGTGTGTGGGGAGGGGAGGGAAAAAGGTGGAAATATTATAGGCAGAGGCATATAACTCATGTAACCTCATGCATTCAGTCAATCATCTCTACAATAACAAATATCATGAGAAATGTGTTCCTTTTTCCTTCTCTCAGCATCTGTGGTCCAGACTTACTTGTTGTTTTATCATGGTTCATCGGAACATAAGAAATAACAACAATGACAGGAAATGGGGAAAATATTGCTCATGCACTCTGAAAAGCACTTGTAGGCTAGTTTTGAGATTTATTTTTTATTTTCTAGTTTTCCTCAAACTACCTAAGATAAATTCGATCCACATATCACTAAAGACAACTGAACCATTCAAATTTTAATGCGCTATTCCTTAAATTAAACTATGGAAAAAGCACTAGATAATACATTGCAAAATCTGTCAGTTTAAAGAGTAAGTAAATTTAGCCAGTCAGGAATTCAAACCAAGAGGGACTTCACAGGAAAAACTTAGATATGTTAAGAAGGACCTCATACAGTACCATAAATGTGCATGGCACTTTCTGTTTCTAACTCAGTATAAGTAATATAACAGTTTAACTCTGTCCAATTAATTTTAGTGTTATTTAACTGGGGAGAAAGCTGAGCACAAAAGCTTTATTTATATTTTATGTGAGATTTATTTATATTTTGTCTTTTTGTTATTGGAAATTTCATAAACCAAATACTACACATACCAGGACTCAAATAAACAAATTTTAAAAATCCCCAAACACTACACTTTATAAGCATATGAAACCAGATAGAGCTACTCTTAGCCTTTCTGTGCATCAGTTTCTTATCTGTAAAATGGGGCATCATACTGCTTACCTACCTCTCAGAAGTTTTGGGAGGATAAATATTTTAAAGCTTGTGAGGAGTTCAGATATTAAGGCGATGGAAGGGTCAAATAAGTGCCTAAGATAGAGAGATACACAATGAGCTGATTTCACTCCTGCTCACATAAGCAAATGTAGTTTTAGTCAGAGCTCTTCAGAATGTTGTGCTAGTGTTTGGGAGATGTGGAGCCCTTAATGTGGACTTCCAGATTTTGCTGAGTGTCCATATCCCATCCTACGTTGTCTATATTGTCTTTCCCTTTTGGTGAGAATGTGTGCATGAAAATGTCTCAGAAGTAATCTTCATATAGCAAAGCCAACTCTTCTTGCATCCATGCATATAGGAACTAGCTCTCCACTTTTCAGACTGGGAAGGGGGTGACATGACTGGTTTCCACTACAGAATCCAGCTCTTCTCTGAGTGCTTTTCACAGGAAGCAGGGACTAATGCTGCATTACCTTTCCCTCCATGCACAGGTGATGGAACTAGGGGTGCTGCTTGAAGTGTATTCCATTATGTATAGGGTTTACAATGTGGTTCCATGGCTCTCAGCACCCCCACTATAAAAACTGTTGGAGCACTCCTGCCTCCATGGTGGGGAACCTCCCATTTAAGAGTGATCCCAGGTAACTGTGATCCTTGCTGATCCCCAGCAAGAGGAATCCTTGATGGTGAAACTGTTACCAGGGAACCAAGGACTGCAGGAAATGATGGACATGGCTGCTCAGATGGCTCTGGCCTCCTGAGGATCCTGGGGAATCTATAGGGTTTGGGTGGACCAAGATTATACTGTAAAGGAGGGGGTACCCCACTGCAACAGAGATACTTTGTCAATGGAAGTTCATGGAATTTCCTTTCCCTTTAACTTCTCCACATGGAGTTGTATTGTGGGGGAAGGGAGACTCTGTTGCTGAAACCCAGTCTCATTTAATCTTTGATGGAGGGCTGCAGAGAGATGGCTGATTCTTATGTATGAAAAATGAGTGTTATATCCAACTCCTGATTTTGTTTGACCATAAAAACTATCTTTGTGGATATGAGGCACTTTCTTGGAAGGGGTACTGAATACTTTAAACTTTCTGTACACTATGTGCTTGAATACCAAAACATCTGTTTGAAGAATTCTTCCATCAACCTAATCTTTTTATAGTCCAATTTCCAAGCCATGATGTTAAACAGTTTCAGCAACTTTTTTTTACTACAATATTGCCAGGAATAGATTTATGGACTCATTAAAATGGTTTTGTTATAACAATGACAATTATTAGAACATTGCATTGGTATGTTGTTGTCGTCTGGGTTTCTTGTCTTTTGCCAGTTTTTGTCAGCATCAAACTCTTCAAATAGCTTTAACTTGATCATTAAAGACCATCCACCTGCCAGTGTCTGTGTGCAGCTGTATCTTCATGTGAAGGCATTGAGTTCTGTTCAATAATTAGCATAAACGTGGCAATAACAAAAGGAGAGGCAATGTTGTCTTTGTATTATAGTACAGGACTGAGAGTTGAGACCTATATCTGTTCTCTGGTTTTCCACAGCCTTCCTGTGAAGCCTTGGTTAAGTCACTTAGGCCTAATTCAAAGACCATTGAAGTACTTAGCTCTAAAGAGACTTGGATGAGGCACTTTATCTTTTTATCTTTACTTCCCCATCTGTAAAATGGGAATAATATTTATTTGCCTCACTGGCTGTTGTGAGACCTAATTCAATGAGTGAATTGATCTAGTTCTGGTAACCAGAATGAGAAGCACATTCACATGAAAATCTTCAATGTTCCTATTTAATGGAACACTACTCCAACCACTCAGATATTTAGTAAAGCTCAGAAATGCATACTCCGTATAGAATAGTCCATCAGGAAGAGGAACATTGGTCCTCCTACAACACAGGCCTGTTGCACTGTACAATTTTCAGTTGGTAATACAAAATGTTTCTTCTTTGAGTATTCACCTAGTTAGTTGTAATTTTCATATTATTCATATCATGAGTGATCTTAGCTACTATTTCAAGTCTTTCTGGAAAAAGAGAAACAATACAGAAATTACTGTCTCAGAATATATAAATTAACTTCAAAACCCCATAATTCTATCACAGGTGAAACTCAAGGGTCCTTGATAAATTACTAGAATCAGTGGTGAACAGTTTGAAATTTGGCCACTAGCTTTTGCTTTTAGAATTGTACTGAAGGTGATAGTCACTGAAAATAGAAGAGACAGTTCAGCCAACATCTCCATTTCTCCTAGTTTATATTTGCTTTTTTTTTTTTTATCCTAAAAGGCCTTGGGCCACATTATCAGATGACATAAAACAGTGGAACTTAATTGACAGCAATGGAGCTGTGCTGATTTACACCAGCTATGAATGTGTCCAACAACCATACACAATTGCCCAGATATGGAAGGACTGAGAATCTGTTAAAAACATTTTTAAAGTAATTTAAAAGCCACACAATAAACAACATGGCTTTGTATATATGGGGTCAAATGCTTCTTGCCTTACGCACAGGAGTACCTCATAGTTTTCTATGGAATGATATCCATGAGTAAAGTGTGTAGGCTGGGACTAGAGTATGTTTATAATATTGTAACAAAAATATCTTCTGTGTTTTTATCACTGTAAATGCTCAATACAACAGACAGTACTATGCCACTATAACTACCTCATTCTAATGATTAGGGATCTTAACTGCTTTGTTACTAAGGTTTTTCCATTTTTTATTTTTCATTTTTTGATTTTCCGAGAATCCCTGCAAGGGAAGTTGCCAACATTTGTAGAAGGGGGAAAAAAAAAAGAATTAAAGCAGTTAAAAAAGACTATATGAACTGATATATCAAGTTTGTAATTAGATACTGTCCAGTTAGTCTATCATTTGGCAGAAAAAATAATTACATTTTTGGAAAGGTCTTCAATCCTTATTAGATATTCATAAATTGAAAAAAAAAATCCTGAAAAAATGGCAGTTCCACATGTAAATCTCAATGTTATCCACACGTGAATTGCTGTAAAATGAGGAATAAATGTGACTGAAGCACTGCTGTAACAGCTGCATAAATCATCTGCTCTATCTTGATTCTTGTTGCTGTATAGGTTTATCAGAGGAAAAGAGAAATAAGCTTTCAGTGTAATGTCAGAATCTGCCAACACTAGCATTTTCTTTTTTTCCTTAGTCTTTTACACATTTTATACACATGAAGCTGTTGTTCATATACCAAGTTGATGTAACCATAATATACCATCTATGGAATATATTCCTTTAGCTCTACAAACATGGAAATAGCCACAAAACCATGAAATAAACTGCAGCGCCTTGGAGTAAACTTAATTTATCTGACACTTTAGACCAGTGTTCAAATTAGAAAACAAAAGTTTATGGCATGCCTCAGAGTGCCCTCAGTAACTAGCAGCAACAGCATTATTGCCTGTTACTCCTTCCCTAGTTCAAGCACCATCTTTTTCCCTCTCACTTGCACTCTACCCGTTAATCACTGCCAACATGGCATCTAACCACTTTCAAACATCCACTAATTTCCTTTGTTTTAAAATTACCAAAAAAACCCCAACAACAAATAAACAAACAAAAGACTCTGCCTGTCAAATGTGCTTCAGGTAAAGAACAGATCTGAAAAATCACACTGGTCTGAAATCCACAAATTAACAATATGTACTCCAGGACCAATAACAATATACCAATAACCAATGTCCAATGTTCCATCATAGCTAGAAATGTTTCCTTTATGCTGCAAGAAAGCTGAAATTCTGAGCTTTCTGATGTGCCAGTGTAGACGTACAACAGCCATTTCTAATGAGTTCATGAAACACTGTACATTTAACATTACAACCATATGGCTATGCAAGTAGAAAAAGGTATAGAGGTATTTTTACAGGTTTTATAATACATTAATCATATTTTAAATGTTCTTCTAACTTCTGTACATTTTAACTAATACTACTTGGCTCCATTGGCAAAAAGATGAAAAAAAATTCTCAAGCTCTAAAGAATGTTCTAAAATTGTTACATGAAAAAAATACTCTATGAGGTGTCACAATAGGAAGATATTTTAACAGTACTTTTGGATGACATGCCTAATGCACTCTTTTTAAAATCATGGCAATGTACTACCATCCCTTCTATCAAGTACTTTATAATATGCACAGACACACATATGCTGTATTGTGCAGACGAGAATATCCAAAGCAAAATTCAAACCTCCTTGAAATTAGCTTTTTCACATTTTTTATTAGAAAACCACAATAAGAAGTCCAATGTTTTGGTGAAAAAATGTTTAATTTTTCAGATTTTCACTTGAAAATTGAAAATGTCCAGTTATATTTCAAAAATAGCCCTCTTTCAGGACAGGATACACATGAACAAACTTAAGAATAAACACTGTCTTAAGTTGCACTTTCTCTTTTTCTTTGTTTTCCACATTTTTTCCCACTAGGATTATCGGATTAGTTGTAAAAGGTGAAGTTACCTGATGTTTAAAAAAAAACCCAGAACAAGTTCAAATTGAAATTAGACCTTTTGGAGTTGCTACCATTGTAAGCACTGAGAGAAGGGATGGCTGGATTTAAACCAAGCTGAAATGCAAAGAATTACAAGCTTTACTTGTCAGGGGATTTTCTGACAAAAAATAGATCCAAGCAAAGCTTTTCTGAGCACTCTTGCATATCCAGTCAACAGGAAATCAAGGAAAGAAATACTTATCAGTGGAGGGTAATGGTGTTTGGCCTATGAATTGTACCCAAGAGTTTTTACTATGAGACCAGTTATTCACATTCTAAGGGCCACAGAAGTGAAAATGCTTTCTTACTTCACAATATTTTAATTGTAACCTCTGTTATAGGTGAACTGCTAAGACTGCTTATCTCAGGCATAGGTCTTTTGGTAAGGACCTTCAAAATTCTTGTAAATATAGGTAAAAAATTATGTACCCCTTCTCCAAATTTAGGTCAACTGGGCCTCTCAGTGAACAGTAAGGGTAAAATTCTGGCTCGGCTGAAGTCAATGGCAAAATTACCAGGGCATTACTTTCAAAAATCCCCACACCCACAGGGAAAGCCATAACAAATGTCTGTCAGGAAGCGCTGGTGGCTCTGTTGATATCCAGAGGTATTTGGCAAGTTCTGTGTATGTCTCTGATTGCTCTGCTCTCCACCTTGTCTCAGTCCTCTCTATTACAGAAGCAAAGTGCTCACCAGAGGCAATGTTAAAGGCAAACAAATGCTTCCTAGCCGTACCTGTACCAAAGAGAGAGAGAGAGATGAGATAATGAAGAAATGGACATACATGTTGCCCTTGACCCTTCCCCACATGCTGTCCAGACCATGCTCTCAGGCAGGAGTATGGGGAGTGCAGTCTATAGGGCTTGCCTGTTTCCTTGCCGATATATCTTTTCTTATGGGTTTGATTATTTGCTTAATTATAATAGGTTATAATAGATTTATATTAGAGTAATTTTGGTTGTAATGTAAGGGACCTACAGGCCACATCCTGTATGCTGAGCTAAGACAAAGTTAGCATACATATGTTAGAGACCTTTCACCCAGATAGCAAATTTGGCATGCATAGGTTCGTGACCTTTCACTCATACAGGTGGTAATGAGCTAAAGTGTAAGGTCCCAATACAGTTGTGATCTTTAACATAGATAGATAAAGGATGTTTTGAAGCAGGGTAGTATAAAGGGGCTATTTAAGTTCATACCCTCTTTAAACTTAACAGCTACATCACAAGGAAATAGCACATCCCACAGATCTGGAAAATAGAACCTTCATAAAAGACTAGTGACTAGAAATGACCAGTACAACTTGGCAGCTACAGGTATGGGGTATTAGACTGCTACTCACCATAAGTTAATAAGAAATGTGACATTATTACTTGAGATGTGAAATCAGATTATTTTTTATTTTCAGAACAGGTCATTCTGTTTGTTTAGAGGAGAATAGTGACACATTATTTCTTCAACCTGAACGCTGAGCCAGATTCTCAGCTAGGTAAACTGATGGTGTTTAATTTAAGTAAATAAAGTTCATTGATTCCCAGCAGCTGATTCCATATTTTTTAAGGCAATACACATATATAGGTTTCCCACCGTTTGTTTAAAGATATTTAATCTTGTTTTGGTTATGAAGATAGGTGTACACCTTTTCTTCCCAACAGGAGAAGAACAACTTAAAAGAACTTAGCCCTAAGTCACAAACTGAAAGAGGATAAAGGTCCCTCTTACATTCCAGAGCCATTCAGTAGTCTCCTTTGTGAAACTCTGTCTCAGAATTGTTGGTACATGGTTTCCTTGTCCCTGGAAGTCCAAGTTTATGGGAAATGTGTATATATTCTGGAATTTTTTTGTCTGCGTCTGTCTGATTTCAGAGTTTACATTTAGATTCTTGTTGGCTCTTGTTAAATTTGAGGGAAACTGCACCCGTGTTCTCCCTTCTATGGTCCATCAACTGCACCCACTGTAGGCACCTGGCTCCTCAGCTGTCACCTCTGTTGGGTAGAGACCTATGTCTCGGTCATTCCTGATTAGGGATTTTCCAGGCTGCCCAGCTCCCAGCCTACACTGGAGATTCCCAGTTAAACAAGCTTTCACTTTAAAGGCTATGAACAATATAATTGCCAGCCATTATGAGTTACCACACAGCTCTTTATAAGCAAGCATAATTATTCTTAACATGAAATTTCAGCAGAGAAAACATATAAAAACAATAAAAGAATATACATTCATCATACTAATATACTTACTAGAGATCATTCCCCAGGTCCAACAAGGACTCTTGCAGGAGTCACTCCTTCAAATCCCACAGAGGATTTTTTTGAGTGTATTTATAGTTTCATAACAACCTTAGTAGAACCAGCACACCTGTGAATAGTTCAGTCTTTTCTTTATGCAGCTAGAACCTTTTGATCTTTGCTTTATATAACAGATAATCAGCAGACAAAGGCCCACTCCTCAGTGCCTGTCTTCAAAAGGCTCTGTTTTTGGACATCTGCAGGTGAGGCATTTGCATTCACTGCTTCCTAGGTATTTCCCAGGAAATCCACTTCACACATACAGAACTTGTCTATACTACAGATTATTTCAATGTAAATTGCGTCCCTCAAGGTTGTGAATAATCCACACTTCTGAGCGAAGTAAATTATACTGACCAAACACCAGCATAAACAGCACTATGTCAGTGGGAGAGCTTTTCTCACCAACATAGCTACTGCCTCTCATGGAGTAAGGAATTACTAAGCTGATGGGAGAGCTCTCTCCCACCAACAAAGGCTATGTCTACACTGTACTTTCATTGGAGAAAAAATTGTTGGTCAGATGTATCAAAAATAATTGCACTGGTGTGAACAGTGCTTTGTCAGCAGAAGATGATCTACTGACACAAAAGAGCAGCTACACTCCGTACCTTACATGGCACAGCTGCAAGACGCAGTGGGCTGCAAGACAGTTTGTTTACATTGACTGTCCGTAGGCACGGACACCTGCAGCCACTGAGAGCTGCGGGCAGTCGCGCCTGCGGATGGTCAATGTAAACAAACTGTCTTGCGGCCTGCCAGTGGATTACCCTGACAGGTCGCAGGCGGCCTGTGAGCCACAGATTGCCCACCACTGGTGCGGACATAACCTTAGAGTGCCTCAATTACAAGCGCTACAGCTGCATGCTGTAAGTGTTGCAGTGTAGATGTAGTCTTAGTCCCAAAAGACCATTCTTGTCTGCTACATTGTTCAATATAGTCCTCTGCTCATCCAGGCCCACCATGATGCATAATCCTTGCATTTAATGCAATGGACTCCAAAGACACTTAAACTTAATTCAAAAAGGTTTTTCAAGGATATTGCAGGAAATTGCCATATCAGTCACAAGTCTACTTAAGGTTTGTATCATGTTTCTGTAAGTTCTTTTCCCCCTCTTGGGACAATTAACATTCTTTTTTTTGTTTTAAAGACACCTTAATCTTGCTTCTTTACAACCGATTCAAAATCAGTTAGTCTCAGGAGGTTAGCCCTCCTTCTATGGGGTTAGGAGAGGGGGAGCATGGGTTGTTGTGAATGAGGGACATAGAGTACTTCCCTCAGACCAGGATTTAAAATGGCAGAACATACTTATAAAAGAAAGTGTCATCATTACCCTCAAATAAACAAATTACCTGTTCTGAAAATCAAAGGTAATCTGTTTATACACAGCTAGCTTCCTGAGTGCACTGAGAGAACTATGTGTTTATTTTAATTATTTCCTTTAAGAAAAAATAGCGTTTGGAAAGTCAATCCTACAGAGCTAATACCTGTCATATTCTTATTTTACAGGAATGGGAGATGACCAAATTTCCCCATTTGATTAAACTGGGTACTGAAATACTGCTATTTCTCTAACAAGCAAGTTGCCCTTCCTCTTGTGCCAATCATGCATGGGGCTGGGTTTTTAGTAAACAGTGAGTTGCAGTGCCATTGATCCAAATATTTGCTATGGCATATGACATATGGCTGTTTCTGGGCCGCTTGCTAGTCAGCTCCTGCTGGCATGAAAAGAAGTGGAAAGGAAACTCTTCAGACAAGCATGGAAAATCTTTAATGCACGCTTTCCCACAAAAAGAGATACATATTCTCTTTTTACATCAGAAGGATGCTAAGATTTACCAAGAATTCTGGACATGAAATGTAAGTGACATGTATATCAGGATACCAGTGGCCTTTCATATCAACCTATTTGCATAGGAAAATATTTCCACTGGAATACATCACTTTATACTATGAAAAAGCCCTGTGCATTGATTTCATAAAAACTAACAGAAGGCTTTTGGCAAATACATATCTATAACCAGATACCTCATCAATTCAGAACATAATATGAGAAGAGATTAAAGAAAATGTCAGTCAGGAATGGCACATAAATACGTAGATGCTACTGCTTCTGTTGGGAGAACAGATTCTAGGACTTGGCATCTGTGGCTCCCCCTGTCAGGAGTCTAATGTACAGTCACAGTTGTCAAAAACATTGCTGTGGAAAGTTAGAGCAAGAGAAAGACAAGAAGATAATTGGACAGTGAAATTCAAATTGTAAAGATATCCCCACTTGCAATTGTTCTCTAATTAGTTGATATAAAAATGAACTAAACACTTTGTGGAAATGTAAGGGATTAAATTGTAAAGGAATTTTGATAATAGATGCTTATTAGCACTGGAGAACCAAACAAATTTCATGTTGTTTATGAGGCTTGTAACAAATTACAAAAGGGGACTTAGTGCACATAACACTGAGTTGTGTTTATGCTCAAGATAGTAGGGAGCTGTGATGGGATGAGGTGCTAGGATCCTGCATAGGATTGTGGAGAGCTTCTTCTAACTCATCCTGGCAGAAAGATCAGGTAGATCTTATATACTCCAGCTCAGGAAAACAAAAAGGTCTTTTCAAGACCCGGTGAACTAGAAACCAATAGGTCCAGAAGAGACAAACATAGAAACAATGGAGCTCAGGAAGAAGCTCAGGCTAAGATTTGTTGTTTAAGATAACAACAAAGGGAAAAGTCAGAAAGGGAGGCATTTTTGGACAATAGCCAATATGTGTGTGCAAAGTAGGAAAGCTACCAATTTACATGGGACGTGTATATTAAAACAGAAGCTTTGTTACTATTGTAAGAATAAGTCTTACAGAAAAGTCCTATAGAACTTCATAGCAGGGAACCCTATAGGTATAGGAATTGTATATGAGTCCATCAAAATTACTGCATAATCCTATAAAATTACCTAGAGATGAAACCAATATGCTTTTATAGAAACTTCATAGAGTTTGAAATAAATTGCTTTATAAACCCGTAGGACTTAGTCTGTCACCCATTGCAGTCAGTGGTTAAACTTCCATTGCAAATACAGGATTAGACACATAGAATGTAATACAAAATGATATTTTATAGGTCTTTTTGTTTATTTCTAATTTTTAGCCCTCTTACAGAATTATTTAGTAGGGATATCATATTCTATTGCATTATATAGGATTGTCCAAAAAATACCTATAGAAAGGTGATTATTTTTATTAAATTTTAGAACTTCTCCATAAGGAGCACTGGTTGCTGATAATTCATCTGAGGTATCTGCTTGTCCATCCATTTTTCATTCACAAAACCCACTATTTGCATTTGCAAATGAGTAATCCATATGTTGGGGGTTTATCGGTCACCCCAATGATTTCTGTGTACTTAAATTCCCCTGATAGCAGGATCCTGTGGCTTAGACCTCCTCTTGAAATTTAAATTCTCCATTTCCTGGAGTCCTGGGGATCTAGATCAGATAATTACCTTGACTTTTTGTTTGTTCTCTGATCACACCCTAACCCAAAGTAGTTTGTCTCCCCTCTTCATTTTCAAATAGTACCTCCTTGGTTTTGTAAACATTTTTTTCTGTATAGTCCCACTTTCATTTATCTTTCTCTCCTTCGCTGTTTACACTCCTGTGTGAGAATCATCTAGCCAAATGTTAGTGATTATGCCCAGAGTGTTTTTAGACAAGTGTTTTGCATTATATTGTTTTAGTATTGTACTGAAGCATGCATGAGTAACACTGAGTGACTGTTATCCCCTCTCCCGTTCCATCTCAAAAATTGAGATGTGTATCTCATAAGACTATTCCAGTGAGAGATGTTTTAAATAAATATTCTTCCCCACTTACAATCACTTATCATCTTGTTTGCTTCCCCTGCTCCTGGCAAATATGTAAAAATGCTTATGCACAGTAATACACCCTTTTTATTCACATATTTTCACATATGGGATCTCTGATTTCCAGCTTATTCATGTTGGAGGTGTGCACCAGATTTTTTGAGGTAAAAAAGCTCATTACAAATCTCTGGGAGGGAGCAAAAGGGGAGGAAACCTCTGCAAGTTTCTCTGCAGAGAGATCTCTCCTCAGTTGTTACGGGAGGGGTTTTCCACAGGGCCTCCCCAAAAACCCAATGGTCCCCTGCAGAACCTCAGAGTTCAGATAAGGCCAAGGCTAGTGGTATTCCTGGTGCACTTACCTATCCTGCTCCCTGGCAACATGGCTCCCACAACCAGTGTCTGCCTCAGGAACTCCTTTAAAGGAGAACTCTTGTGGGTGTCTCAGAAAGACTTGAGTTGTCTCATCTATATGGCTTGAGGACTGTGGGCTTTTTAGGGTAGGTTGTGCTTTCCCTCTTCAGTTTGCCTCCCCCCTCCCCTCTGGAATCTTTAACTCAGGGAGCACCTGGTGCAATCTCTGCAACAGCATTGCCTTCCACAGAGGAAAAAGCATGTGTGTGGAGGGTATTCTCTGTACGTGGATTTTTGGGGTAATGGGTTGGTTCATTGTTTTAAAGTAATTGATAAGTATAAATTTGTACTGAAACATGTTTCTATAATAATAATTTCTTTTGTAATTTTAAAACAAATGTTTCAATAATCTCACAGATGGAATCTGAGGTGTTGGTTCTATCTGGATAGGTCCGCATTATATTATTTGGCCCGCATTATAGTATCATCTGAATGCCTCAGAGTCATTAATAGATTTTATCCTCACAGCACCCCTGTTAGAGAGGGATGTGTAATTATCTCATTTTTACATGCAAAACTGAGGCACAGAGTAGATTAAAAGACTTGCCAAGGTCACATGGGCAGTCTGTGGCAAACCCATTAATCGAATTCAGATCTCCTGAGTCTTGGATCCTAAGCCTTCAGCATAAGACAATACTGTCATGCCTATGGTTTTAACCTGTAAAGCTTTAAATGGACCAGATTATTTGAGCAACGATCTCTTTGCCTATGACAGCTGAGATCAGCAGAAGCACTCCTGCTGGAATTCCTGTGATAGGGTCAGGAGCGCCACCAGGGTTTTTGGTGCCTTAGGCGCAGGGCCGGCTCTAGCCATTTCTCCACCCGAAGCACGGCAGCACGCCACGGGGGGCACTGTGCCATTTGCCAGTCTCGCAGCTCCGGTGGACCTGCCGCAGGCGTCCCTGCGGAGGGTCCGCTGGTCCCGCGGCTCTGATGGACCTGCCGCAGGCATGCCTGCGGATGCTCCACCGGAGCCGCAGGACCAGCGGACCCTCCGCAGGCACCGGAGCCACCTGCCGCCCTCCCGGCAAAATGCCGCCCCTCCAAATCCTGGTGCCCTAGGCGATCGCCTAGGTCGCCTAAATGGAAGTGCCGGCCCTGGATAGGGTGTTCTCCCCCCACCAGCCTTGAGGAGGATAGGATGGGCAGGTGGGCCAGTTTACTGCCTAGGCTGTACCTGGAAGAGAAGCCATGGAGCAATGAGGATTAATTAAAGGATGAAGCTCACCTGCAACATTAAGCCAGGTAGCAGAGGGAAGAAAGGGGCTAATGAGAGAAATTAATTCTGCAATTCTGCAATTTCTCTCTGAAGCTAGGAGAAAAAAGGAGATTGGCCTGGAGGGAAGGGCATACCCAGAGGAAGGTGGAGAAGCCTGATAGAGGCAATGTAGGAAGCTGTCCAGAGAAACAGCATCAAGGGGTGGGACTGTGCAGACTTTACTTACTGGGTGTAGATCCTTAGGCTGGAACCTAGAGAAGAGGACAGGCCTAGGTACCCCTGTGTAAGGGCATCATTGAGGGACAATGAAGTGGAAGACTACCTGGGACAGTTTGTACAGAGAGACTTTGGCACACAATCCCACTGCCCAGCCCCCTCACACTAGGGAAGATTACAGTTACTTAGCCAGAGGGCCAAGACACAAAGAGGGAGCCATTGAGTCCTGAGAGAGAGAAGATGGAGTGAGCACCCACAGAAGGAGTGTCAGATTAGCACAGCTAATCCCTAGCTATGGCCACAAGGAGGTACGCTAGCAGTGAGTAGAGCAACTTGAGACAATTCCCTCAGTACAAAAATGAGCAAAAGCTGCTGGCAGAGCATTTTTTGTGAGCAGTCCTTGGCTTTGGAATGCACTTTTGACCCTTGGTCTGACACAACCCCAATTTAACTGTGTGGGCACACTGCAAGTTACATCTATTTTCCCTCTTTTCTAAGATTATTAAGGAGAGGCTGGACAGAGGTAGATATATTTAATAGGCAGTCTGTTGACATTATTGTGTGACTTTAATTTAAGGGATAAGTGACTGGAGCACAGACAGGGCATCTATAGTTACAATATAGAAATCTAAAGAAGTAAACTTAAATGTCTAAAAATTGTTGTTTTGTTAAAACAGTTAAAATATTTTAACTGTGAGTATTTTTAAAGTGAGTATTTGGATTCTGGCTGTGTGTAAATCCAGAAAGTTATTTTGAGTATTATGCAGTAGCTCAACTGGTAGTAAATACTCTTATCTATTGTTTAAAAACAGGAGCGTTTATGGAAATACTGCCTACGTTTACTTATCCTTGACATTATTAGGCTTTCATAATAAGAAATTATATATGGAAGAGAGTTCTTAGTTTACTTGGTCTGCCCATCTGCCAGTTCAGGATTGTTCCCTACATTATTTGAGTCTAGTCTATATAGAGTCTTATGCTGTGCTCATCGCTAATATTCTCCAGTACTTCTCTAGGCTGTATTACACTATTGAAGTTATTGGGTTTCTGCTTCTCTCAGAAGATTGTTTGCCAGTCCAAGTAATTTCACTATTAGGAAATTTTCCCAGCTCTCTGCTATGGACTCACTTTGTCATCTCAAGAAAGCTATTTCACCTCTCTATTCCTAATAGAGCTGTCCAGAGAACAATTCCATTTCAGAACAATTTTTAAGGTTTTGAAATTTTATTTTCATTCCAATGCAGAATGAAAACAAAACCTTTCAAATATTTTTGGAAAGGAAATTGTGTCAAACAGGTCATGTATGTGATTTAGGTCTCTCTCTGGAGAGTGCACCTTTAAGCAGGGGGGTATTTGGCTGGCTGGCCAAATGAGGGGAACTGTGCCTTATGGCTTGGGGAAGATGAAAACTGCTGCAAAAGGGGCAGTGTGGTCACTGACTCATTCCCTGGGAATGGGGCTTAAAAGGGGCAGCCCTGTGTGTTAACCCTCCCCTTTTGCGCGTAGCAGGCTGAGGTAGCACCCATCTTCCCTCCCCTTTGGTTGATAAAATACAAGGTTTGGTCTAGACCTGCTGTGTGCATTATGCTAGCTGCCCCTTTGTTGAGGGGGACTGGGAAGAATTTTTTCCCTTGCCCCCATATTGGCCTAGGTGGAGTTGGGTTTTCCCCCGCAACAGGTTTCAGGAAGGCTCTATTCTTGCATGGCATGAAGGGCGGTAGGCTATATGTCGCAACCCATTTATTTTTAAGTGTAGGGTGGATGTCCAGTGCAGGTACTCCATAGAAAGGGTATATAGTGGCAGGATAAATGGCTTGGAAAAGGACTTAAAAAGAGGTGTTTGGTAAAGATGCGAACAGGGGCAGTTGGGGACTCCTATGATTGGTATGGTATGGAGACAACCCCCATTATTATAGCTCCCTTCACTCTCCTACGGGGTGTGGGTGTTGATGGTAAGAACCTGGCAATGGAGTTGTTGGAGGGACCTGGGTGGAAAAAGAGTGGGAGCTGGTAAAAGCCCCCCCCCCGAGGTAATTATGGAATAAACATTAAATAAAATTATGGAATGGGATTACCTGCACTGTACAATTTTATCTGACGGGTCATCCCAGGCATTTAATAATAAAGTTCAAGTCTGATTAAACCCATGTCAGATGTCTCCTGTCCTCCTTTTAGTACAGTAACTCCTCACTTAAAGTTGTCCCAGTTGTTACATTGCTGATCAGTTAGGGAACATGCTCCTTTAAAGTTGTGCAATCCTCCCTTTTAAGTGTTTGGCAGCCACCTGCTTTGTCCGCTGCTTGCAGGAAGAGCAGCCCGTTGCAGCTAGTTGGTGGGGGCTTGGAACCAGGGTGGACCGGCAGCCCCACTATCAGCTGCCCTCTGCCTTGGAGCTGCTCCCCTAGCCTCCTGCTTGCTATGTGGGGGGAGGGGAGACAGTGGGGGCGAATGTCAGGGTTCCCCCTCCCCCCTGCTCCTACACCCCGCTTACCCCTTCTTCTCCATATAGAGCAGGTGGGGACACAGACAGAGAGGCCTGGGGCAGCAGGGAGTGCTAGTCTCAACTTCCTGATCCACTTAAAAAGACAATGCACTTAACAGTGGGTCAGCTTATTTAAAGGGGCAGTATGCATCTCTCTCTCTCCCCCACACACAAGGTGTGTGTCTGTCTCTGTCTACTATGCTATCTCCCCTCCCCTCCTCTCCATTCCTGCTGTTTTGTAGAGTGAGAGGCTACATTAACAACAATGTATTAACCCTTGACGGCTCAGCCCAGTGCTAGTTCATCATTTAGCACAGGAGTTCTCAAACTGGGGGTCAGGACCCCTCAGGGGGTCATGAGGTTATTACATGGGGGGTCACGAGCTGTCAGCCTCCACTCCAAACCCTGCTTTGCCTCCAGCATTTATAATGGTGTTAAATATATAAAAAAGTATTTTTAATTTATATGGGGTGTCGCACTCAGAGGCTTGCTATGTGAAAGGGGTCACCAGTAAGAAAGTTTGAGAACCACTGATTTAGCAGCAAGACATTCCCTGGGAAATATCCCACCCTCTAACTTCACCACCTCAACCAAGCTTCACAATCATCATAGCTGTAAACAGTATTAAATTGTTTCAAACAGTATAGTGTGTGTGTGTGTGTGTGTGTGTGTTTTGGTCTGGTGGAAGAAAAATTCCCTGGACCTTAACCTCCCATTTACATTAATTCTTATGGGAAGATTGGATTTGCTTAAAATCATTTTGCTTAAAGTCACATTTTTCAGGAACATGACTACAATGTTAAGTGAGGAGTTACTGTATAGCCAGACAATCCATTCTGGACCGCAGGAATCTTTATGTCCAGAACTTCACTGAAATTAATACTTCTCCAGGAAATGCTTTTATTTAATGCAGTTGCACTTTTTGACAAAAAGCATTTAATTAAAAATGTTGTGACCAATTCTAATTCCTTCATTCCCCTTCTGTAAAAGGTAGCTAAAAAATACTCAAGTTTGTAAAGAACTTTGGGATTATTGGATGAATAATGCTATATAAGTATAAAATATTATTTATCACAGTAATTTTCAATAAACCTTTCTCTAAATTCAAACCTCATTACCTAAACAAACACAGGAGGTCATGTTAGGATTCTTTTCATCTTTAGACTTTCAGAACAAATACACCATATTTCTCCTTGAATACATAGACTTTATTATGTGTAAGTTTCATAATACCATAAATTTTCATGGCAATATATTAAAGACAGGTCCCTTACCTAAACAGCACAGCCACATCTTCCAACGTGGCCAGTGATATGGATGACTCCAATTTCAGGTGCTCAATTTGAGATACTTTGGGCTTGGTTCTCAAATGAGCTGAGCAGTTGCAGATCCCATATGCTACATGTGGATTTTGAGCTGCTCAGTATTTTGGAAAAATGAGGCCATGGGGGTGTCAAAATGTATATTATAAAATGGAGAGACCCACATCATTGGCCACTTCGAAATGTTTTGTCTGTACTGCTTTCTGTATGCAAAAAGATCTAGAGAATGTATGTACTTAACTGTACATTATTATCTTTTAAATGCATAGGATATACAGAACTAAGGTATCGGAGAGGTCCATCTCTTTCTCAAATACAAATTTAAAAAGATTAAAGCAAAATGAGTACCATGTTGAATTTAGACCTAAATAGTCATCTAGATACTTTAAACTGTTCAACCACTCTGGAAACAATAAACTATTGAATGCCCTTGCATAAGCACATATTCTCACTCCATTGAACTGTCTTTTCATTTGATCTACCACTTATCTCACATGGTAACTGCTTCTTTTTAACCATTATTTTTAAAAGGTTTTCTTTAAAACATGCATAACATAATAGTGCTAATGGAACCCTCAGTATTTTATTTGAAATCTTGACTATTTGCATTTTGCCTTTTGATTTATCCAGCCCACAACTGGATTATTGCCTTGTAAAACAGCTTGATAAAACCATCATTGCTCCATTAGAGATGCACAAGGATACTAATATGCACATCATTTTATATGCATGTATTGCGCATAAAAAGTGCATGCTAGCTACAAGTGGCTTGGATTGGTTATAGAAGTTTTGTTTTGCCTTAATTTGGTTAATAATGTGTTTCAAAACATTTTAATGGGAGGATGACTTTTTATTTCAAATTGCCATTTGCACTAACAACATGATGCATGATACCTGATTATGTTAACATTTCAATCACAGAATGCAAAGTGACATACTGACATTAACGGGATTTGACACATCTTGATCAGTCAAGCCCAAGAAATTTAAAAAAATGTAATTTATTTTAAAACTCAATGCAATCAAGTCCTCCCTCTGCTCGCTTTCTTGTTTGGAGCCCAGTACGAGTTTCCCAAAGAAATGTTGGCATCTCTCTCTATTGGGAATTTCTTCAATACCAGTATATCCTTCGGAATTTGAAAAAAAGATTTAAAGCATGAGAAATGTTTGATGTTTTTTGGCTAACACCTGATCCTTTCTGTTTTAGGCATCCCCGCAGTGCTCAGCAGAAATGGGGGATCTTTATTATGGTAGTGCAGAATGTAAATTCCTAGCCTATAAAAATGTCATTAATGCTTACTAATAGAGATAAGCCCAAGCCCAAGGCACAGAATTAAAAATCAGGAGCAGCCATTGCTATATCCTATGAAACATGCTCTCCTCACAGTAGCCCCACCACCACTCACTGCCACAAGCCTCATAGAAGCAAGAAAAGCAGGGAATTGTGCAGTCCAATGCTGCACCTGGGCCTATGTGGATCCCACAGCTTTGGCACTGAAGATGCACAAACTCTAGTGCCAGTGCTGAGATGAATTTGCCCTCCAGCCTTAATTAACCCAGGTGTGTATAGATATCGTCAGTTCTATAGTATCATCATTATTATTTAATATGTTAATTGCAGTAGCAATGAGAGCCCCTAGTCAAGTCTTGGGCTCATTGTACTAGATTCTGTACACATGTATATGAAAACACAATCCTTGCCTCAAAGTGTTTAAAATCCAAGGCCCTCATTTTGCAGATCCTGGTGCATGTGAGTAACTTCATGCATGTGAGTAGTCTCATCAATATAAAGCTGCATGTATTTGAAAGACCTGGGCCAGAGAACAGTATGTTAGAACAATGCCTGTTCCCTAACTCCCCGCTGGATAGCACATTTACAGCACCCTAGGACTGACTTAAAGGAGATTATTTCACCATAACCCTGAAATACCAGGCTTCTGTTGTCTTAGGCCAAATTCTTAATGCTATTTTAATATGGTTTTGTTTTTTAATCACTAGAGGCATTACAGTTGATCATATTTATGATTACTTGGAGGCTTTTAAGTATGCAGATTATTTAGCTGGCACATATGTGCACTAATGAAATTTTACTAAATATAGAGAAAATTGTTATGCAGAACATTTTTCTCAATATTTTTAGTATGCACATCCATACTGGGACTTTATGTATCCTATTAATTATGTTATATTAATTATACTATAACAAATTTGTTTTCTATAAAGAAACAATTTTAAAGAGACATTTTCCTGTAATGTTTAATGAAACAAACACAAAGATGTTTGTGTTATAAATTGCATTGCTTTACTTTTTTAAATTACAGATTCCCCACATATTTGTATAAGCCCCCTGCAATTTAGTCACTTGTGACTTTTACAGTGGATTTGTATTCAATGGCACTAATTGTTCTGAAACAATTGGAACCGGTTCAGGCTTTATAAACTCACTTAAAACAGAGTTGTAAGGTGACCAGACAATTCAAGTGACCATCTCAACTTAATTGGACCTTGAAAAGACAGTTCAACCAGTTATTAGTTGTATTGTTGAATATTTATAAAAGGAATGATGGAGGCTTTTTAACTTACCTATTTTCTCCCTGAATCAGAATAAGGAATGTGGGATACAAAACGGATTTTTAATATTTATGAGCTAAATCTTGCTTTTACAGACTTTAAAGAGACATAAGCAGGGGACCATGAAAGGAAGAAGGATGAAAGATTTATTTAACTTTCCTTATCTGAAAGCAGGTCAAAATGACAGGTTAATAATAGAATGTAAATGACAGAATACAATAGTTGGAATTCTGATTAGACATGATTTAATATGCAATACATATTTGTTGAATACATTATTCCATTTTTTGCAATTATTCACTTACTAAATTATGTAACTAACAGTCTTTGACCAGCTGCATAGCTGGGAGTCTGTTGCAACCTCTGTGATGCTCCCCAAGAGTACACAGGTTGTGAGGCACCTCATCTCTATGTGCTGTTAGAGTGATGGAGAGTTGCATGTACCATTTGTGGCTCAGCTTCCTAAAACCTCCAGCCTCTGTCACCATAAGTACTACCTTCCAGGCCTCTGGAGGCCTCACTCTCTCTGTACAAGGAGTGACAGACACACATCAATTTTTGACAGCTCTGAGCATCCCTGTAGTGTCCAGCCCCTTATCCACTGAACACTCACAGAATTATCAGGCCTGCTGTTCCCAAAGGAGAAGTACACAGCAGCTTGTAAGGTTCAACTCAAGACCCGCACTATAGCACTGAGCTATAGTTAGGGTATGTCTACACTACGGAATTACTCTGATTTTACAGAATTCAATTTTTGGCAACAGTTTGTATAAAGTCGAGTGCATGCGTCCACACTAAGCACATTAAGTCGGCGGTCTGCGTCCACAGTACCAAGGCTAGCATCGACTTCCAGAGCGTTGCACTGTGGGTAGTTATCCCATAGCTATCCTGTAGTTCCCACAGTCTCCCTTGCCCTCTGGAATTCTGGGTTGAGATCCCATTGCCAGATGGGGCAAAAAACATTGTAACGGGAGGTTCTGGGTACATGTCGTCAGGCCCCCCACTCCCTCCCTCTTTCCCTCCCTCCGTGAAAGCAACGGCAGACAATTGTTTCACATCTTTTTTCCTGGGTTACCTGTGCAGATGCCATGCCATGGCAAGCGTGGAGTCCACTCAGCTGACCATCACCATATGTCTCCTGGGTGCTGCATTACTACACAGCAAAAGCTCATTGCCTTTTGGCAGCAGACGGTGCATTATGACTGGTACCCGTCGTCGTCATCCTCTTGGGTGCTCTTTTAGTTGGCCTTGGTGAGGTCAGTCAGGGGCACCTGGGCAGACATGGGAGTGACTCAGCCAGGTCATTGCCATCTTCTGCCAAGCACCCAGGAGATGACGATGGCTAGTAGTTGTACTGCACCACCTGCTGTCAGCCTAAGATGTAAAAGATAGATGGAGTGGATCAAAACAAGATCAAGAAATAGACCAGATTTGTTTTGTATTCATTTGCTCCCCTCTCCCTCCATGAAATCAATGGCATGCTAAACCTAGGGTTTGAGTTCAATCCTTGAGGGGGCCATTCTGTGTGACAATTTTTTGTGTTTCTCCTTGATGCAAAGCCACTCCCTTTGTTGATTTTAATTCCCTATAAGCCATGTTGTCAGTTGCCCCTCCCCAGAGCAACGGCAGACAATCGTTTCACGCCTTTTTTTCAGTGCAGACGCCATACCACAGCAAGCATGGAGCCCGCTCATCTCAACGCAGCGGTCATGAACGTTGTAAACACCTCGTGCATTATTGTTCAGTTTATGCAGAACCAAAACCTGAAAAACCAGGCGAAGAGGAGGTGACGGCAGCATGGTGACAAGAGTGATGAGGATATGGACACAGAATTCTCTCAAAGCGCGGGCCCAGGACCGGCGCTAGGGTTTCTTGCACCCTAGGCACACAGCCATTTCACCACCCCTCACGCTGATTTCGCGGCTCCGGTGGAGCTGCCGCAGTGAGTCCTGCAGAGGGTCCCTTGGTCCGTGGCTCCAGTGGAGCTGCCGCAGGCATGCCTGTGGGCGGTCCACCAGAAACCTGCAAGCAGCCAACCATCCGCAGGCATGACTGCGGCAGCTCCACCAGAGCGGCGGACCAGCGGACCATCCGCAGGCATGCCTGCGGCAGGTCAACCAGAGCCGCCTGCCGCCCCCCCGGCAAAATGCTGCCCCCCGAATAATCCTGGCGCCCTAGGCAGTTGCCTAGGCTGCCTAAATGATAGCGCCGGCCCTGCGTGGGCCCCAACGCTTTGGAGATCATGATGTTAATGGGGCAGGTTCATGCCATGGAACACTGAATTTGGGCCCAGGAAACAAGCACAGAGTGATGGGACCGCATAGTGTTGCAGGTGTGGGACGATTTCCAGTGGCTGCGAAACTTTTGCATGCATAAGAGCACTTTCATGGAACTTTGACTTGCTTTCCCCTGCCCTGAAGGGCCAGAATATCAAGATGAGAGCAGACCTCACAGTTGAGAAGTGAGTGCAGAATAAAGCCTTTCCTACAGTGATGCAGGATGCACGAGGTTCCAGAAATGGTACAACCTGCATGGAACTTAGAAAGAGGAACACAGGTTACAGGAGAGAACAGTTTGCAGGAACCACCAGGAACTTAGTTTGTATGCATTAGCTGCAGGAAAAACACCTCTGTAAATAGATCTGTTAATAAAGAGCCCATTAACTTTTAGAGCATGGAGTCCACTCATGTTTCATGTATGGTATGCTGGGTGAGAACGAGAAGGGTTGTGGACATGTGTGACAGGATGGAGGTCAGCAAACATGTGAATGGCAAATACAATATGTGACACTAGGCATCTCTGAGAATGCCTACTGCCTTTCTGAGAGGGAGGAAAGGGAGCAGGAGTTAGGGAGAGATCAGATACCTGCTTGCTTGCTTGAAATTTTGCACATGAGGGATGGAAGACATTGAAGCACCTTTAATACTACTCAACACTTCTAAGACCTGGTTTCAGAGACTGGTCTCCAGGCCAAGCGGATATGTCACTCTATTCTTAGCCGTGTAACACAAGCCCAAGTCAGTTGATGGGAGCTCTGAGATGTGCTGCTATGGGCAGTATATGTGCACTGTAGACATACCCTATGGGAAGGGTGGGGGTAGTGGTAGCTTTACATATGATTCTTTAAGTAACTTAGAATACAAAGTCCAATTTTCAATAGTGACTTAAGTGATTAAAAAATGTTACTTTTCAAAATGTTATATTGGGTACTGGTTTTATAATATATTTAATAAACTTGTGTTTGTGTGTCTATGCACTCATGTGTACACACATGTGCACACACAGCTAGCACTGTAGAGGGGTCCTGGTAGAGAAGCCTACTTTATAGGAGACAAAACTGGAATTTTGAGGATTGCTGTTTCCTCTCTTAGGAAGTAACATTTTACAGAACACTTAAAAAAATGCAGTCCATCAGCAATCTGAATGCAGAAATGCAGTAGAAGCTCCAGCATTCAGATATCTTTAATTATTTTACAACAATTCCATGTAATATTGGACTCTGTCTGCATATAAACACCTGATCCTTTTTTTCCATTATTGTTGTATTTAGTATGTATGAGTAATAAAACTAACATCCACATCATATTAGCAAGGGTAAAAAGTAATAGTGAACAAGGAATTCCAGGGAAGAGTGGCCTATCATTGTATATAATATAATACACAATTATAGGAACTCTAAAAAGAACAGGATAGCATTACAACATTTTGGTTTGCTTTTTTTAGCCATTTCTGCATATTGAGCAGAGGTTTTCTTTGAGCTGTGTACAGTCATACATCAGTCTCGTACCTGAGTGGGTACAATTAAGAACCCAGCTGTGTGTCTTTCCAGTGCCCTAACCATGCATTTGTTACCTTGGAATTCTGTTGGCTATCATGAGGATTAGTCACATAACTTTCAATCCCTGTACAGTTCGTTACAGGCATGTGGTGGGGTGGTCACCCTACTCCTTCCCAGAAGGGTTAAAAACAGCCTTAGTGAGGGCTGTAGCTGGGGAATGGCTGATTGGGAAAGCAGCCTCAGCTGTGGCCACACCCCAGTCAGGACCCAGCTGGCCCTTATAAGAGGGCGGTGGGCCAGTAGCAGACAGTCTTTCTCTAGCTTGCTGAGGGAGAAGGGCCTGGCTCCTGGGGAACTGAGCTGTCATAAATGGATAGGTAAGGTAAGGGTTAAGTTTCTTTTACCTGAAAAGGGTAACCGAACACCTGACCAGAGGACCAATCAGAGAACTGGATTGTTTAAAGTCAGGGGCGGGAATTTGTATACTCGGGGTCTTTGTTGTTTTCTTAGCTATGAGGAAACAAGTCTTCTTCTAATTCTCTCCTAATACTTCTTCTAAACATCTGTAAGTACCCAGGAACCGCAAAGTAATTCAGCTATGATGGTCTTTGGGGTGTATTTACCTGTATGTTAATTTGTTGTGCTGGTTTAATTGGGCTATCTTTTAAATCAGACTGTTTCTTTATATTTTCTTATAAGCAAGAGCCTGTATTGAGTTTCTTAATGCAAGATGATTGTTTTATATTTTCTTTCTTTTTTTCTATAAAGTTTTCTTGTTAAACCTTGTGAAAGTTCTTTTCCTAGGGAGGCAAAGGGAAAAGCCAGGCTGTGAGCTATTTTCCTATTTGGGTCCAGGGAAAGAGCAGACTACGGGGAAAGAGACGAAGAATTCTCTCTGTTCTCTGGTGGTTACAGTTTTTCCCTCGTTCCTGGAGCAAGGGGGGTGGCAGAGCCCAGCTGTGGGTATTTTGCATCTCCATTGTCCTGAGGGAAGCAGAAAAGCTGGTTTCTTGGGTCACACAGGTTAGCCGCGAGGCAAGCCTGATAAGGAGGGGGAAGGGGTTATTTTCCCTGCTTTTAGCATCCAAGGGATTGGGAATCTGGGTGTCCCACCAAGGGAGGGTTGGGGACACCAGAGGGAGGAAAGGGGGGATCAGGCCCCATAGATTAATTCCTGATCTGGTGGCAGCGAGAATATCCAAGCTGGTAGTGAGCTTGGGGGAGTTTCAGGTAAGCCCCCAAACTTTGGACGCAAAAGTCCAGATTTGGGACAGGACCAGACTGGTGGACCCTAAAGTCCAGGTCTGGGACTGGACGGCTAGATTACCACATGAGCAGAGTGCTTAAAGTGGAGCAGGGATGGGGGAAGGCTAGAGGAGCTCCAGCCTGGAAACCCCCCAAGCTGCAGGCCTTGTTAAAGGCCAGAAAGGGTACTGTGGTTGCAGAGACACAGCCCAAAGGTAGGCAGAGGAAGCAGGTCCAAACCCCGCTTCCCGATGATGAGCAGCATTTACACGGCAGTCTGCCCTAGTGAATGGAGACTAGATTGAGACTGGCAGTAGACATAGTCTGAGGCAAGGTGGGGATAGAGGGTGGGGGGTTCCCTGGGAAGGGGAGACCCAGATCTGTGGGGGTACTGCCAGGGCAGCACCCCAGCCTGAAAGGGGCACCGGGGTCCAGGAGGGACTTTGGCCCAGCAACAAGCGGGACACCGGCCTGCAGAGGGCACTCCAGAAGCTGGAAATGCTAATTGCCTGGATGACCAGCAGGAGGCACCGCAGGGGTAAGTCCCATGCCGTGATAAGGCTTCTCAACCCTTGCTTACAATCATTTTGTGTTGTCTGCATATTTTGCTGCCTCCCTTTTCACTCCTGGTTTTAGATCATTAAATATAATCAACAACTCCAGTTCTTATTTACATTCTTGTGGTACCCCACTGTTCATCCTTTTTTCAATGTGGATATTGACTAGTTAGTCCTACTCACTGTTTTTTGTCCCTGAGCCAGTTTCTAACTCATTACATTACTGTATCTCTCACTCCATGACTAGTTGGTTTTGTCATCAGCCTCTTTAAAGGAACTTTATATATTGAGTTTGTATTTTTTTAAATCTAGCTAGATTATGATGCCCAGTTCTTATAGATTCATATATTCCAATGCCAGAAGGGACCATTGTGATCATCTAGTCTGAACTCCTATATAACATTGGCCATAGAAGTCATCCAAAATAATGCCTAGAGCACATCTTTTTAGAAAAACATGTAATCATAATTTTAAAAACTTCAGTAATACAGAATCCACCACAGCCGCTGATAAACTGTTCCAATGGCTAATTATTCACTGTTTAACAATGTATGCCTTATTTCTAGGTTAAATCAGTCTAGTTTCAGCTTCAAGCCTTTAATTGTGTTGTACCTTTCTCTGCTACGTTAAAAAGCTTATTACTAAATATTTGTTCCCTAGGTAGGTATGAGTAGACTGTAAACACCTCTGAACCTTCTATTTGTTAAACCAAAGGAGTTTTATCTATCAAGTATATCACTATAAGGCATACTTTCTAATCCTTTAATCATTCTCAGTGCTCTTCTCTGAAGCCTCTCCAGTTTATTAACATCTTTCCTGAACTGTGGTCACAAGAATTGGACATAGATTTCTAACAGCGGTCCCACCATTTCCAAATACAGAGATAAAATAATCTCTCTACTCCTACTCAAATTCTGCTGTTTGTACATCTAGGATCATCTTATTTTTTTGGCCACAGTATTACACTGGGATGTCATATTTTAGCTAATTATCCACAATGACCACCACCAAGCTTTTTCAGAGCCACTGCTTTTCAGGATAGTACCCCATCACATAAGCATGGCCTACATTCTTTGTTCCTAGTTGTATATGTCTACATTTAGCCATGCTAAAGAACAAATGAGTTGCTTACCAAGTGATCCAGATTGCTCTCAGTTAGGGGAGACATTAACAGCACAGCAGAATGCCTTGCCACTGCCTGTACTGGGGAATATCTATTATTTTGCTAATTGCCAAGAGAAGCACATGTAAGGCCTTTGTAGAAGTTTTAGCAATAACACAGACAAACCCAGGAGGGAGGGGGCCACAATCACAAGGAGTTAGCCTGAGTCTGCATCCTCCCTGGTATGCTGGGGTAAATATCTGTGTAAAACAGCAAGTCTATCTATATTTGACTGTGTGCGGGGGGAGGGTTCATGAAACTGCAGACTCTGAAAAGACACATCTGTATAATTAACAGCTTTAAAAGTGTTTGCTTAAATTTCTTTCTTTGATTGATAATGCTGTTGGTGTAACTGTAGCAATTACTCTTGGAATCCCCAGATCGCTTGAGATCCCTCCAAACTGTGGATAACTGTTGTTTGGGGATTTTCTATAACCTATTGCAGCAGTTCTCAAACTGTGAGTCGGGACCACAAAGCATTTGAATGGGATAGTCAGGGGTGGCTTAGATTTGCTGGGGCCTGAGGCCAAAGCTGAAGCCCAGGGCCAAAGCCAAAGCCTGAGGGCTTCAGCCCTGATCAGCAGGGCTCAGGTTACACCCCCCATGCCTGGGGCTGAAGCGCTTGTGCTTGGGCTTTGACATCCCCCTCTATCCATGGCAGTAGGCCTCAGGCTTCAGTCCCCCCTCCTGGGGTTGTGTAGCAATTTTTATTGTCAGAAGGGGGTTACGGTGCAATGAAGTTTGAGAACCTCTGATCTAGTGTGTTTGTATGTGCTTGAGACTAAATAAAGCAGAGACTTTGAGACATTCTTCTGAGAGTGCTTGGAGACTAATAAAGTAAAGGCTTTAAGTGAAAGCATTTGGCATTGTGTGATTTATGCCAACCATCTAGCAGAAGGATGTGCTGCATTTCCATTGATTTATTTCCTGACACCGCCTCTCAGAGTAAAGTTACCAAGAACTTTGGGTTTAGGGAACCCGGGTAACACATTTCATTATTTCCCACTTCTTTCCCCAAATTTTGTGTCCCCTGAAAGCTTTATCAGTAATGATTTGATGTTTTCTTCCACATCATTGATTAAAATATTAAATAATGTACAGCCAAGAACTGATCCCTGTGGGACCACACTAGAAACACAACCGCTCAATGATTATTCCCCATTTAGAATCACGTTTTGAGATCCATCAGTTAGCCAGCTGTTAATCCATTTAATGAGTGCTTTTTGTTAATTTTATATTGTACTAGATTTTTAATCCAAATGTTCTGCCGTAACAAGGCAAATGCCTTACATAAGTCTAAATATGTTCAATCAACACTATTACCTTTATCCACTATACTTGTAAACTCTTCAAAAAAAGATATCAAGTTAAACAGGATTTATTTTCCATAAGCCCACAGTGATTTGCATTAATTATATTACTCTCCTTTAATTCTTTATTGAGTCCTATGTCAGATGCTCCATTATCTTTCCCAGGATCAATGTCAGATTGACAGGCCTATAATTACCTGGGTTTGTTCCGTTTACCCTTTTTAACCATTGGCACAACATTAGCTTCCTTCCAATGTCCTGAAACTTCCCCAGTTTTCCAAGATTTAATGAAAAACAACATTAACAATCCATCAAACTCCTCAGCCAGCTCTTCTAAACCTCTTGGTTGCAAGTTATCCAGACATGCTGATTTATAAAGGTCTGATTTCAGAACCTACTTTTTGACATCCTCCTCAGATATTAGTGGAACGGAAAGAATGTTATCATATGATATGACTACATCATCTGTCTTTCCCCCAAATACAGAACAGAAATATTTAGTGAATACTTCTACCTTTTCTGTATTTTTATTGATAATTGTGTCATTTCCATCTAGTAAAAGGCTAATCTCCCTGTTAGGAATCCTTTTGTTTCACATATATTTAGAAAAAACCTTCCTCTTTATTTTCCTTATCTCTGCTTATCATAGATTTTTCTCTGTCCTTTTTCTTCCCTTATCAATTTTCTTTTCTATTCTAAGTCACTACATTTGATTAAATATAGCATATGGGAAAAGGGGGAATTTGATAGTAGTACATATGAAGGAGCTAGGAATTGTAGAATATTGATAAGTGAAGCTAAAAGACACAAGGAAAAATTGACAACAAGAAAAATTAAGGAAATGAAGAGGTTTTTAAAGTTTTTCAAAGCATATTAGGAACCAAAAGAATTCCAACATCAGTATTGGCCTGTTACATACCAATAATTGTTAAGTCTATGATCAGTTGCTCCACATATATTGGACAACTTCCAATAAAGAATTCCTTTGTGTTGGATAAAACACTTTATCTGTGACTTTGTTTTAATGCACAAATTACTTTAATAGACTAAAAAGGCCTGATCTGATTTTCCTTAGAAGAACTATGCTTATTTGCCCTGTGTTTATATATGAGGAAATGTCATGTATCCCAAATGAAAGCTCTGAAGTTCTCCTTTCACTGATGCATCACTCCCATTTCTAGCTTTGCAGTGTCACATGAGACATCAGAACTTAGCCATTACAGAGTGCAGGCAGTGTCTGTCCTGAGACTTGGGTCAATATAGTTTGGAGGGAACACTGCTTATTTCGAGGGGGAGGAAAGTCAGGAAACAATTTTGATTGTTCAAGTTAAATACAATTTGTCATGTGGCTCTGAAATGTATCACTTGGCTCCATAAATTATGTAATGTGCATGTTGTGGTGTGTACGTGAAAGAGAAACTATGTAATAGACTGATATATCTCAACCAAACACATTTGAAAATTCTGTTAAAAGACCCCTGATAATGAGTTATTTATATATTTCTGAAAGCAGACTGTGAAACCTACAGAATAATTCACATTCAACTTTAAATATATTAAGTCTTTCCTTAAAATTCCCAAAGTAATTGTATTATACAATCAACACAATATTTGGCAACCCAGCATACTTTCTATTAATACAAGTAACAGTTATGAGTCAAACAGTTATGAGTCAAATTTTTACTTCAGTCATAGTCACTGGCAAAAAAGTTTACAAGCAGAGTTATAATAATGACAATGACTGACAAGTGAGTGGTTGGATATTTATGCCAAATGTTAAAATACTGTTCGCACTTTAATGCTCAGAGCTGACGCAAATAGAGGAAATACTCAGGTGAAAGGCTTTTGCAATTGGTTTGATAAAATATTCAGTTATGTAACAAGTATGCTGTTCAGCAAAATAATAACACAAGTTGTCATGGCTTCAGGCATTATCCTTTTCGCTATATTAAGTGTAAATTCAACTGTTTGCTGCTTAGCTATTTTATTTTTTTACCATTCTTCTTTTGAGTCATGGCTATAACTGAGGTCTGATGTAGACAAATATATTCCCATTCCTTTTGCTTTCTTTCCTTCTGTTAACTTGGTTGTTCTTAATACTTACAAAAGAGAGCTTTATACGGTATAGCTGACCTATCTATAAAGAGAGCCAATTTAGAATGGGATCTAGCTATTTAAATGGGCAATTTAAATGAGGCACAGCTAGACTCTTTTTAAGGCTCCAATACCTCAGGTTATTTGAGTTAGAAGTACTAGTTGCATCTTCATTAACTTGATCCTAATGTGATCAATGATATAAGGGGCCAAATCACTACCTTTGTGTATTTTAAAGGAAATGGAACGGGAGGCCATAACCAGGGTTTTTGGATCCACTGCTGCTCTGCTACATTATCTCTTCCAGCAGGCATGGTCTGCAATAGTGTGTGTGATGGCTGAGAAACATGAAGGCTGGGCTTTGCAAGGATTAACTTTTTTTTTATTTCTTTACTCTTCTAGCCCCATCCACTAGCTTGTGTACATGCAGAAGCAATGCATCTCCTCCCCATTTTGGCTGCTAACAATATTTTTTGTAATATTTGGCATAAATGAAAGCTATAGAAATGGAGTTTCTGCAGTTTCAAAAAAAAAAACAGTGATTTATCTTTCTTTACTTGTTTCACTGGAATTCAATGGAATAATCTACCTAGCTCAGCTGTTTCCTACCACTAATCTCAAGCCCCTCACCATGTGTGTCTGCTTCTACTTTGACCAGAAAGCTAAGTTTCAGCATAGCCAAGGAGAGAAGGAAGGTAGATAGGTATACATGCAGTTCAGGGATGTTGCATTCTTTCTCCTCTGTGCATTGTTCCCAGCCTGGACACAATTTCTATCAATTAACCTCAATTTGATTCTACTCCACAGCACTCTATGAAGTAAAGTATGAAGAGATAGTGATAAGCCAATTAGTGGCATACTAGCCTGTAAATATAGGCCATCATTTGAATACATGAAACCAGCATGAGCAACCTGAGTTCTTGCATTTCCTAACATTTGCATATTCGTGTCTGCAACCTTGTTGTTATAACATAATTTATTGATAAATAGATGGATGTAGAGACTATATATGTGTATGTTTATCCTAGAATTACAAAACAATGCTTTTTGAATTAAAAGAATAGTTCTAACAGTTTCTACTGTCTTTAAATTCTCATTTGTGTTTGAACTGAAGGGATACAGAAGGTATAGATCTCACTACTTACCAGGAGCATAGCTTAACCATTTTAAATTCACATGTTGTAGTCCTACTGTCCCCAGGAGTCTGACTGTTTTACCATGCTTTTGTAATGAGAATATACTGAAACATTTTCATAATTAGATCAAAGGAGTGGGGCATTACATGAAGCCACTTGCAAATGAAATATCAAAATTGGCTGGAGTATACATTTTCATTCTAATCAAATATCATTCTCTTTTCCAGAAATCAATAGAGGAAACCAAAGACAGGAGACAGAGGGTCTGAAATTAATACAGCTAGTGAAATCAGACTTAAAGTAGGTTCATTAATTCATGGTTGACTGGAATAACTGAAACATAGATTTTTATAATTTAGAAGGCCTTTGGAAATATCTACCTAATTTATACAACACTTTTTTCAAAAAATAACATTTAACTTCTTTCAATATAAGAAACCAAAACTATATACTTGTTTCATGTTGAAATATGCATGAGACTCATACCTACAAATTTCCATTCACTTAAAAAGAATCTGAATGTATTCTAGTCCTTTTATTTCTTAAAACTGGAAGAAGCACTGCTTTTAAATACTCTACCTTGAGATTGCTGCCTTTTAGGTAATACGATTCAAAGTCAATTGGGGGCATATAACTGGATTAGTGCTCATTACTATTGTCATAGGCTGTGACACATCACATGAACTCCTTATTAGCAACCAGCAAGAAGTAAATTTGTGAGATTACCTAGTGTCAGTAAGAGTTAATCAGTCTTCATATGTTCACATGCCAAATCCTTTTTACCTTTAGAACATGTTCTCAAAGAAACTGCTTATGTAGCAACAGGTTAAGGAAAGTAGAAATACTCTAAAGAGCTATCTTGATTTTTTTCCAATGTGTGACCCAGTGTAGGTTCTCCAGAAAGCAAATGCCTACCTATCTGTAGAAAATATATATATGACTGATTGGAATAGCTCATAGCTTAAAGGGGTAGTGCATGTGGAGACCCATGAAGATTTTTTTTATAAAACCTTATTCTCACTTACTATAGTGATCAGCCTTCCAAATCTGAAATGAAACAAGAAAAAAAACTATTCAGTAGAACAGGGCACTCTGCCAGCTTTACAGTTTCGTGATTGCCAAGATAATCCATAGTCATCAGATCTATATAAAATTATACACCTGATGGAACTTGGGCAGCCACAAGAGAGCATTTTGATTGCTGTGGGCCACATTCTGCAATCTTTACTTACACTGAGTAGCACTTCGCTTATAGAGAAGCCTCACTGGGACTGCTTAAGGAATGAAGGTACTAGTCAATGGGTGATATTCTCAACCCAGACCTGGGCACTTTTCAGACTGCATCACAGGGCTGAGGAAGGTGTCCCAAAAACACTGGATGTAGCCAGGGGAGAATTCCCTTGGCATAGAAACTGAGGAAGATAGCTATAAGTCTTCTAAAGTCTCCGGCCCCTCATAAGCCCCCTGGCATAACAGACATGCCAAGCGTAGGACTGATGGCAGAAGGGGAATGTTAGAGCTGGAGTTATAACATGTTGCCCTTACTTTGATAACCTCTGAAGCAGCTCAGAATTGTGAGTGTGAAAACATGAAGATAGCTTAAAACCACCTTAAGTCTCTTTCCCCCTTCCTTCCCATGCTGCTATAAGGACACAGCACAGAATTTCACCCAGCATAAATAAGGGTATCAGTCTTGCCCTGTAATTAGCAATTTTTCTTTTACCGGTGAAGTCAGTGAAAGCTTATCAAATATTAATTGTAATCAAAAGAGGTAAGAGTTACAGATTCTACTTGTAGATTCTGTCAGTTTTTTCCTGCAAAAACCAAAAGCAGCACTCTACATAATACTATTCTGAGCTGTAGTGTTGTTGTGATACAAAGAAGTCAGAATAGTGTTTTGGTCCTGGAAAAAGATACAATGTATGGGCACGGAAAAGGGCTAATGACTATATGTGTAGACGTATATGCGAGAGGGAAAAGAGACCATGCAGTGGATTTGAGTGTGAAAACTTTTGCTTTGAACTTTGGGATAACTGCTCTAAAACTGGTAAATCGATTAGTTGCAAGGTTCATTAAAGGTTTATTCCCTCATTTTGCATATGACTAACTACCCTGTGCAACCTTGAAAAACATGTAAGTGACAAACAAGGTCGATGAATCTCAAGAAAGAGAGAAACCTATTCCCCTCTAAGGAACAAACTAGGCACATATCAAACACAAAACCCTTGAACACTGTACAAAGAGGACAGAGCATAAATTAAAGGCTCACAGGGGCAACACCAGTTTGCAGCCAAAACCAAGTGTGCTGCTTTATTTAGTTGGCTGGTCTCTAATTGTGCAACTCAATGAAAATCATTTATAACTGTAAATGCTCCACAACAACATGGCAAACACATAGGGCTGTAATATTACAGAACACTTACCTGAGGGTAATTACTACAAACTGAGGGAGATAATAACTGCTCAGCTACTCTGAAATAATTTACTCATAAAAGAATCTTCATTAAAGTAACATTAAGGAATGTTTTCTATGTGGTATAAAGAGATTTAGCTGTATGATTCCCTTTAATATCAGTGGGACTTGTGGGGCTAAATCCACACATGCTGCAACGAAAATTTGCACTTAAATTCATAAAAGGAAACCAATTTGGAGTGAAGACTTTACTACATTGTGCCCAGTTACTACTAATAATATGGAATGAGAGATGAGTACATTACACTGTAGAACCTGCAGTAAACATGCTGCTGTACCTTACTACTTTTAACTGCTTAAGGAGAGTATGAAGGCCTACCTCATGAGCACCAGTGATGATATCAAACAGAGAAAACATCAGCTGAATTTTGTGAATTTATTCTGTAATCTTAATTATTCATACAATCAGTTGTAACAATATGCTGTTAGTGAGATGCAAGAACAATTGCCCTGGATTCAGAGAGAAAAGGGTTAAAATAATTAGTGCTAAGATACCTTGCGACATTTCTTAGACTCAGTGAAAGCAACTACTCAAATTTAAGGGTGAGACACAAAGAAAAAACGCCTGCCTTCAAAGGGGATTTACATGATACCCGTGGAATCCACCTAGAAGCTTACTCAAAAGTGTGGGACCAAAGGATAATTGGTTCATTCTTCAGCTATTTTGCCACAGACTGGTATAAAAGAACACTAACTGGGCCAGAGTAACACAGATTCCTCTTATCACAAACTCAAATATCTTGGTAAAAGCAAAAAAAGGTATATAGTGGTGATAAAGGAAGAAAAAAGTGTCAAGAATCGCCAGACCAGAAACATACATACAAACTGACAGATCGTGTGAGGGAGGTAGCAGGTCACAGTAAGACAGGCTTACCTAACGTTACACCTAAGAGTGACTGGAACATGTTATTTTAGTACTTTAAATGTTTTTAGGCCTAAGTGGGAGCTGCTGGGTGTTTGAAAATCAAGCCACTTATGTAAGGACCTACATAAGGGTTTAGTATTCTAATTTTAGGCACCAATGTTGTAAAATCTTGGCCCTAATAACCATCTTCCACTAGGCAATAGTACTAAAGTAGCATTTTCCTGTCTCTTAGGGGTAGACGGGAGATAGTATGACAGGCTTTTCTAAGTGTTGCTAATGTTAAGGCTCTTCTGTCTCCGTTCGAAAGACACCAAAGGGCCATGAAGCTGACTAGATTTTTTTTACTAAAGTTGGTCTTGACTTCAAATCTTTTTTTGGGGGGTGTCAATCCTGCAAAGTTCTGATCAGCCTTACAGTTGGAGGTGAGGGTACTTGGCCCTTCTCAGGATTGAACCTTGGAGTAGTGAGGACAGACTACTTCTTGGCATACGCACAATGTCTCAGTGGCATGTGACCAAGATCACCGAATTTGATCTGTTGGTTTGATCATTAGTTTCCCTATCTCAGGCTGGGTACTGAGGGGGAGTGCAACATGAATGTTGATCCATGCCCCCTACTTGCTTAATATTAAGCATATGCTTAAATGCTTTGTTCAACTGGGGACCTAGTTGCATTTGCATATATCCATATCTTTGAAGAGTTGATTTGCTGTTCCTGCTAGTGATAATGTGACAGATGTAGGAACTCAGTAGAAGTGGTTATTTTGCAGTCAGTATACTAAGTTAATTGTTGTATGTCATAACTAGGGTTTGTATATTTATCTTAGGATTCTATGGGACTGTCATAGCCCCAGAACGCTCTAAGAGTCCAGATAAGTGACAGGAGTGGGATCCAATGAGCATTTCCCAGTTATGTCACTGTAGAATGAGGGGCTAGCAGGCAGATTGACAGTCCTTCAAAAAGATACCATATTGGATCAGAGGAGAGCAGGGAAAACTTGCCAGCACTCCAGCAACTCAGGATGGGATGTATCATAAGCATTTCCAAATGTGGACCTTAGCGTCCAGAAATCTGGGTGCCTGCATGAACCCCTCTAAGCTTAATTACCAGCTTAGATCTGATAGCCTGCCACCAACCAGGAATTCCAGTGCCTGGTACACT